>NW_026453351.1:0-109478 GCF_025200985.1 Drosophila gunungcola
GAATCGCGATACCTTAATTTTAGGCAGCTGCAGAAGCGTCGCTTTAAACGTCTCCCACGACGTGAGCAACTGCATCGGTAGCGACTCGTCCCAATCTAATTTTCGAAGCCACAGTTCCTGCAACAACATCTTTGCCTTTGTGACCAAAGGACACAAGAGGCCAAGTGGGTCGAAAAGTCGAGCAGTCACCGACAAAATATTTCCTTTTCGTCGCGCTTTCGACATAGTTTTCACAAGTTTCGCAATTAAAATCGTCTCGAACTACTGCGTTCACAAGTTTTCGCGTTGTTAATACAAAATAGTATTAAATTTTTATATAAAAATTTATAACTATCACACTAAACCCTTAACCCTTTTAATAGATACAGGAGCAGATTTAAGTCTTCTAAAAATAAATTCCGATAACAATACTGACATAGACACAACAAAAATAATAAAAATTTCTGGAATAGGAGAAGGTATTTAAATCAAAAGGCTTAACATTTATAGAAATACAAACAGAAAAATTTATAATCTCTTTCAAATTCCAAACAGTTAATGACGACTTTCCAATACCCTGTGATGGTATAATAGGAATGGACTTCCTAAAATTATTTAATTGCCAACTGGATTTCCAAACAGGACATGACTGGTTAATATCTAGACCCGAAAACTTTGATAAAGAGATCAACAATAGGCAATAATATATTAGTTCCTGCTCGATCTGAAGCCGTAAGACAAATTTATATAAATACGTCTCACAAACAAATACTTATAAAAAACTAATATAAGGCCGATGGTGTTATAATAGCAAGCAGCATAGCTAATTCAAATAATACATTTGTCCAACCATTTGTTACAAACATTACTAAAATCGATTATGAGCCATTAGATAACTATCAAAAACCACAAAATACAGAAATCAGATAAAAGGAACTCCTATCCAAATTAATAAAGAATTTTCCTGAAATTTTTAAAAGTACCCTCACGATATATTCGGTCTAGAAAAAGAACCTATATCCTCAAATAATTTTTATGAACAAAAATTAAGATTGAAGGATAACGTTCCAGTTTATGTTAAAATTATAGAACACCCCATAGCCAAAAAGAAGAAATAGCGAAACAAGTTGAAAAACTTATTAAAGATGGCATAGTAGAACCCTCGGTAACAGAATAGAATAGCCCATTACTCCTGTACCCAAAAAACACTTACTGGAACAGAAGAAAAACAATGGAGATTAGTTATCGACTACCGACAAATTAACAAAAAGTTATTTACAGATAAATTCCCATTACTTCGAATTGATGATATTCTCGATCAGCTTGGCAGAGCAAAATTATTTTCATGCTGGATTTAGTGTAAAGATTCCATTAAATTAATTTAGAAAAAGACTCCAGGGACTTAACTTCATTTTCAACGAGCACTGGTTCATACCGTTGCAAAAGATTACCCTATGGTATAAAAATAGCCTCTAATTCATTTCAAAGGATGATGACACTAGCCTTTTCGGGATTAGAACCATCACAAGCTTACCTTTACATGGATTACCTGGTAGTAATAGGTTGTTCTTAAAATCATATGATCTATTTAACTAACGTATTTATCCTATGCCGAAAACACAATCTCAAACTACACCAAGAAAAATGTTCATTTTTTATGCACAATGTCACATTCTTGGGTCATAAGTGCAAAAATAAAGGAACTTTACCTAATGATAAAAAATATAATGTACTAATTAAATACCCTGTCCCTTCTGATGATGCAGATGAATTAAGAAGATTCGAAGCTTTTTGAAACTAATATAGACGTTTAATACCAAATTTTTCGGACTACTTAAGACACTTAACTCACCTTTGCAAGAAAAATTGTACATTTAATTGGACACCTGAATGTCAAAAAGCCTTTGAATATCTTAATTCAACCAACCCTCTTACAATACCCAGATTTCATTAAAGAATTCAGTATAAAAAATACTAAGTAAGCAAGCTTGCGGAGCAGTTTTAACCCAGTCATATGATGGGGTAGGCCTTTCATTAACATAAGCCTCTAGAACTGTTTCCGCACTTGGCGCTTGTATCTGATATCACTAGTTGTAGGGCGAGATCGGGAGCCAATAAAGCTTTCGCCACCTTAGCATAAGTTAGGTTCTAAGAGAAATTATTCAAATATTAAATTTATTGTTCAATCAAACTTCAGCGTGTCCTGTCCCTTTTCGTCGTCGCATTTTGTCGCAAAATAAATCATCATTACAAGTTTCGCGTTCCTAATACAAAACAGTAAAACATTTTCATGGTGACCCCGACGTGATCGCAGTAGAGTTCGCAAGTTATTTAAATATTTTCGGAGAAAAACTAGAACAATTACCAACAAACACACAAAAACAATTTATTCGTGTCGGTTCGGCCAAAAAATTAAATTCAGAAATAAATTTCGTCGCTGGAAATTTTCTGCCATTCCTTGGTTGTTGCCCAAGACTTTAATTGCCTAATTTGCTGCTGCCGCCAAATGGATGTAACAAAGGAAGTTGCAATTATCGAGTTGGCCAACCAGGTATAGAGTGCTAAAAGTTGAAAGATAATCTGTGGCGTTTTGTCAATTGTGTTTTGGCCCATCTTTCAACTTTTTGCATTCGGGTAAAAATCGGTAGATAGTGAGCATTCTAACGAAGAAATAAAATTTGCATGTACTAATAATCAAAATTCCAATTCGAATTATATGATAATCGCTTTGGCCCATAAACAAGCAAATAAAATACTCGTCGTCGCCCCAATTAGTTCGAACTTAATTCCCCCAATTTTCGTCGTAGTGAGCACCAATTTAGGGTATAAATAAAACAGCCGGAAAAAAGACAAAAATTGTGAAAAGTGTAGTCCTCAAAAATTAGCGGCAAAAACTTTCGCCGCAGTTGTCTGCAAATTTTCCCGCGCTTTTCATAATTTTGGCGCGCCTTTCGGCATCAGGATTATATTCGTTGCTCTTAGTTATCAGTCAGTGCATCATTCTCCGAAAGCATTTGCCTAGAAAGAGCCACTAGCCGCATACGGTTGAGCTTGAGCGTATAAATATAAAAACCCTATTTAGACATTTTTCGCTATACTTCTCTCGGCACTTAGCTCCCCTACACTGTGTGTGATCGGTATATTACTCGTTGATTTTTTATTAGATTATTTAACAAATAAATAATTTAATAAAAATAAATATTTAACACCTCTTCGATATCAACATAATAAATACAAATAAACGCAATAAGGATATCGAAGAGATATTTGCATGAAAAGTATTAACCGAACGTCTCGCCATTTAAAAGAAACTAATTTATTTGTAAATCCGGTTGGGCTTGAGTGCCGATTAGAGATTCGAAATACGCACATTGAAAATGCTTCACTTTTGCAAAACCAAATAGAAGTGAAAGATACAAAAGATGTATACCGCGAAGAGTTGGAAGAGAGGGCCGTAATGACAAAGTCATTGCTGATTTCGATTTTAAATAAGCGCAAGCAAAATAATATCGAGAAATCCGCTCCGCCAGCAAATCGCCCACGTCAATGCCGTCTACCGAGCGTTGCTCTCCCAACTTTTAGCGGAAAACACCCCGAATTTAAAAATTTTATAAGCCTTTTCGAAACTTTCGTTGACAAAGATGACACTTTAGACGATATTGAAAAATTCAATCATTTAATTCCGTGTTTAGCTGGAGACTCTTTAGATACAGTTAGGGCCTTTCAAGTCACTGCCGAAAATTATCCCAAAGCCCTTGCTAGCCTGAAGCGGGTGCACGATAATTTTTTTTTGGCAACATATCGACACTTTTTAATTTACAAAAAAAATTGCCAGCTTTCAGCTACAGCCTTGAGAACCCTCATCGACACGGTCACAGCCTTGTATGACTCCTTGCTTTCCATTGGGGATGATAGACGCATTACTAATGCTATTTTAATACAACTGGTAATGAACAAGGTCAATGTAGGAACTAAAAGAAAATGGGAAGAACAGTTAGATTATACTTCGCTTCACTTTGGAGCGAATATGAAGCTGCCCCCAACTGGCGATACCAACACATGGTAGCGGGAGAGGCTTCCAAGCCCAAAACTGTTCAGCAGACCCAATCTAACCCTAAGAAGAATGGAAATATTAGTTTTTCGTTTGTCGCTGCCAGGAACGACTCTGTTCAATGCGTCTATTGCAACTCAGCTGAACATCAGATTGGAAACTGCGCTTCTTTCGCATTCTTAACAGTTCAGCAAAGATTCGATTTCGCTAAAAGAGCACCCTTGTGCATTAACTGCTTAAGAAAGGGTCACACGGTGAAAAAGTGCAAATCGAACAGATGTAGAGTGTCCAATTCCTCACATCACACTTTACTACACATATATTCCCCAAACACAAAGCTTGCGTTGCCACCCCCTTCTCAGCCCACGCTCATCCAGGAGTCTTCATCCATCGGATCGAGTCATTCTTGCAACTGCTGTTGTGAGCGTTCAAACCAAAAGTGGCGAGTTTGTATTAGCTCGAGCTTTGCGCGACTCTGGCTAACAAATAAATTTTGTAACCGATGAGCTCGCTCAGAGGCTCATTGGGATCCGAAAGTGTGGGAACGAACTGATAACGTAATTTGATTCGTTCTGGATGTTTTGTCTAAGGCTTGGGTACATTTGCAATTAGATATCGGCTAATTCGTTCTGGATGTTTAGTCTATAGGCTAATTCGGCTACTAAGGGTGTATGTGTGTGTAGGCGTGTGGACATGTGCATAAGAGTTATATGGGACTCTCCCATTCTTTGAATTTGGCGTGCCCTCAGGTGGAAAGGGTTGGATATAACATTATATTTTCTTCTATGTTAACTGAGTTTGGTATACCGTTCACAATTTCTGTACTTCTTGGTGTTTCTTCCTTTGGTTTTACATATTTTACAATTAATTTTCTTGGTATGTTCTTAAACTTATAGAATAGATACAATAATATGCTTATGATTGTAATTACAAAAGTAGTTGCTGTTATTATTTGAAATACATTATTATACTTTTTATGTGCTATTCTTTTGTTTGGATATATGACAGCGGTTCTAATATTGTTACATTATTGTTTATATAAATGCTTTGTGTATATTCTAAATTGGTATTTGAAAGTATGAATTCATCGAGCTGTACTGAACAATTAAGAATTTTAATAAAATTATTACCAAATATAGAAATTTCTTTAACAATGCAATTTTGATTTAAAAATGTTTTAGGGATATTCCATGCCAATAAAATATTTCGTTCAACATCAGCTTGTGGATTCTTGTTTGATTATTCCATTTATACATTCATCGAATACTACTTTTCCTGTTTCTTTATTAAATACTTTTTCTTCATGAAGGTAATACTTATCAAATATATTTTCTGTTAGAATGGTATTATTATCATCTGGATACGGAATTATTTCAAAAGTTGGTGCTTTTATGATTTCTGTAGGAATGTGGGAAATTATCAAAATTTCATTTGTGTCTGTTTTTAGCCAAGTGGAAGTTTTAATTTTCAACAATTTCTCAGAACTTATTCTTGTTAAATCATCATGTTTTAATAATTTTGGATTGAATATACCAAGTCTCATCAACTGCATTCCCAACTCAATATCCTCTATGTATTCCGTAAAATGTTGTAAGTTAAATATTAAAACACTAGCTTGTTGCGCCCTTTCATCATATTCTTTAAACTTATTAATAACTTCAATGCCATTATTTATTACATCAATAATCATATTTAAATCCGTGTTTTGTATGCTATTTTCTGATAGGTTACTTATTTTCTGCTGTAACTCTTTCTTATCATCTTGATCTAATGTTCCGAATAAATATTTGTAAGTTGTGCCAATAATATAAAATAATCCTCGTTTGTTACGTTTGGCTAGTTTAATTCCATTTATTTCTCTTTGAGTTTTGCTGCTAAATAACGAATTTGTAAAATTCATTAGCTTCTTTTAAAAGACTTTCAAATATTTGCTCAATTTTGGTTATGTTTATGCTTAAGTAATGATATTCAAAATTGGTTGGAATATCTATTGACCCGGTTTTGAATACAAGGTATCCATTTTGGGCTTTAATCGGATTTATCTCAATGTTTTGTCCCATTGCCATTTTAGTTATAGTCAATAAAATTATCGACAGAGTGATAATCTTAAACATATTGTTGTGCTCTTTGGTTTCCTTCTGCTTCCCTGGAATTATCGTATTTACTTTTATTAATTTTCTTTTTCTTTTTAAACTTTGATTTAAAATGAGTTATCTTTCTACCTCTATTAGTTTCTTCAACATGTTTATCGCCTATTTTCCTCAAACTTCCTGTTTTTTTAAATGGGTTTGTAGTTTTCGACTTTACTAATGGTGATTGTCTAAATCTTGTGTCTATTTCAAAATCATGTCGTTTCTCAATAAGCCTGTCAATCTTTTTCGTTTTTCTTTCTTGTGTATTATATTCGGGACTTCCTGCATACATGAATAAGTCAGCTGGTATTCTATTCGTCGTATTATGTTTAGTTTTGTGATTATAAATGTAAAGAATTAATTCGAACTTAGTATACTTGTTTTCTGTGTCTGTTTCGTTTCCTATTATTCTTAATTTTTCGTTTACTGTTTTATGGAACCTTTCTATATCAGATATACCGTTTTTTGCTCGTAGTTACTTAAATTTTTACTCCTTCTGAATTTAACCAATTGTGTAAGGCTACACACATAAATGCTGAATCTTTATCTGCCTTAATTTCTTGTGGCTTTCCCATTTCATTAAATACCTTTATTATAGCTCTTTTAGCTTCTAACCAATCTTACTTGTGACTTCTATGAGAGTGGCGAACTTGAAGTAAATATCGATACAGGACAAGAATTGTTGGATTCCTACTATATAAAAATCTATGACAAAGAGAAAACTCTTATATTTTGTATTTCTGGTGTAGATCCGAAAGATAAATTCGTGTTCCTATGTTCTGTTTTTGCGATGTTACAGATTTCACATTCGTTTATTAAGTTTGTATTAATTTTGATAGTCAGGGAAATAATATTCATCTCTAAACCAATTAGCTGTTTTTTCAATTCCCGGATGTAGTAAATCTTTATGTCTTTTTAATATTTTTTCTTTGAATTCTGAGGATATCTTCTAACTTTTTGGTGCATCTAACTACTTTTGTTAAATGCTTGTTGGAATATGAGAAAATCTGAATCATCATAAAGTATAATGCACTCCTTGATGATATATTTTGCGAAGGTGTTTGACATGTTTTTGTAAGTTATTTTGATTTTTAGTTTATGAAAACAATGTTGTATATCTCTAATTTCTTCATTTCTCTTAATAAATTCAATCTGTCGAGAATAATAGTTGATTGGTCTTTCTGTGATTGCAATGTAATTCTGATTATCTTCATTTGCGCTATGCACAGTTGCATCTATGCTATTTGCAGCTTCTCCTAATAAATTTTCTTCGGGGATGTCTTCGAACATATTTTCTTCTATTTTAACACTTGATAGTGCGTCGGCAACATAATTTTCTTTTCCTGGTAAATATGTTATCTGATAATCGAATTCATTTAACTTATAGCCTGATTCCATTGCCGCATTAGTGGACTTTTTAAACGTGCCTGATTCCATTGGCGCATTAGCATTTAGCTAATGCTACTCCGACATGTGAGTGGCACGAGCAGCTGATCTGGGTTTGTTTACTTTTGCATTTTGGCAAATCCAAAAGAAATTAATTAAAATTAATGAACATGAGTGAGTTTACTAAACTATGTAATGCTCACCAGGACATCTATAATGCGACCGAGGCATTTGCCAACTTAGACGACAAGGAAGAGAAGCTGATTGCGTTGTTATGACGGGTTTGCAATGGAGACCACCACAGTTTCCAAAAAGGGCTAGGATCCCCGTATACTGCGAGCAGAATTTGCAGCGTGCGCTTTAGTTTTCTGTCATTTTTATACAAAATAGATTTTATATTCAAAAGACATCAAAAATTGCGCCAACCTTGCATATAGAAAACAGCTGTTGTAGTGGTGGCACGAACAAAATATCGTTCAACATATACGTTTATGGTTTATGGTTTTGTGATAGAACCGCTCCTATAGCTATGTTGCTAGCATCTGTAGTTAAAGAAAATGTTTTATCAAAGTCGGGATAAATTAATATGGGGTCAGAGGTGATTAAATCTTTCATTTTTTCAAATGCATCAATACATGATTTTTCTTTAATGTTTATTGTGGCACCTTTTTTCAATTTCATGGTCATGGGTTTAACTACGTTTGCAAAGTTTGGTATAAATTTTCTATAGAATCCACATAGTCCTAAAATGATTTTATTTCTTTGGGCGTTTTTGATATAGGAAAATTTATAATTGCACTAATCTTTTTGGGATTTGGTTTTATGCCTGTTGTAGTGACTACATGACCTAGAAATTCTGTTTCTTTTCTCAAAAATTCGCATATATCTAGTTGTAATTTTAAATTTGCATCTCGAAGTCTTCCAAATACTTTTCTCAATGATAAAATATGTTCTTCCAATGAAGTGGAAAAAATTAATATATCATCTAAGTAAACTAAGCAATCCCCATAAATTAAGTCTCCTAGTAATTGTTCATACATCTTTGGAAGGTGGCGGCTGCTTTTTTAAGTCCGAATGGCATACGTGTATATTCGTAATGACCATTTTTTGTGGAGAATGCTGTTTTGGCAATTGATTCAGGGTCCATTTGAGTTTGATGGAATCCTTTAGCTAAATCAATTGTAGTGAAATATTGACATCTTCCCAATTTATCTAATATTTTATCCGTTCTGGGTATTGGGAATTTGTCATTAATTGTTATTTGTTTAAATGTAGTCTATTACTACTCTGAGCTTTGGTTTCCCTGAAGCGTCAGCTTTCTTAGGAACCATCCAGATGGGTGAACAGTAAGGAGATTTCGATTTACGAATTATTCCCTGATCTATCATTTCGTTCATTTGTTTATTGACTTAATCATCGAATGATTGAGGGTACTTATAAAGTTTCTTATAAATAGGGTCCTCATGTTTGGTTTGGATAGAATGTTTGATCGTACTTGTGAAAGTCAGATTTTCACCTTCTTTGTACTGAATGTCATTATATTCAAATAAGACTTTTTTTAAACATTCTTTTTCCTCTTCGTTAAAATGCTCTAATCTTAATTCATTGCATTCCCGAAGTTCGTTTTCAATGGCGAAAGTAAAAGATTGATCCTCAGATGAGGGTGGATTGAGGAATTTTACTGCGGTCTCATCCTCTTCAATCTTTTCCTTCTTTGGTGATTTGAGATTAAGGCGTTTTACGGCGGTCTTATCTTTTTCACCTTTCTTTTCTGATGATATAGGACTAAGGCGTTTTATTGCGGTCTTTTCCTTTTCACCTTTCTTTTCTGATGATATAGGATTAAGGCATTTTATTGCGGTCTTATCCTTTTTATAATCGTCACCATACATGACTGATAATTTATCTTCACCTAAAGTTACTGTTCCATCTTCAAAATTAATCTTAGCTTTACAACCTTTAAGATAATCCTTCCCATTAGAACATCATAATTGTCTGAAAATGTATGTAAATAGAATTTCTTTTCTACGGGGCAAACTTACTTGGTTTTATCATAACGCTTTTATTAATTCCATCGATCCGTTTATAGTATAAACTTTTAAATATTCATCGTTGACTTCGAGGTTCCAAAAATGAACCCGTGTCAACCATGGCTTTAAGAATTTTACCCTTTATGATTACTCTAACTTAAGGGTAGTATTTTCGGGCTCCGAGGCTGTTTGCTGAAAATTTACATCCATTCCATTTGTGTTCTCTCACTTTCTCTTTGTTTTTTTATCGGAGCATTTGGAGAATGGTTCGATGTTGAAGCTTGGTAATTTAATGAATTTTGGGCTTGAATTTTGCGGTTTTGGTTTGACCAAGACTGAGCATTTGTTGAATTTGAATTTGTATTTGAATTTGAAATTGAATTGAAATAATAATTATTGTTACTGTGTCTTGGGTAGAAATTGGAGTTGTGTTTTTGATAGTTGTAATTTTGGTGAGAATTTCTGGAATTCGTACGACTATCATGACGCACAGGTCTATAGCTATCAAAAGGATCCGCATCCCAATGTCCTAACACCATTGCTGTTTCTTTCAAATTATTTATGGTGGAAAAATCCCTTTTCATAAAGCATTGTATAACCTGTCGGGAAGTATCCTTTCTATGCAATTTCTACTAGTTTTATTCAAAGCTGCAGTGTAAATTGTTTTGTCAGTGGGGTCTGTTTCTAATTCTAACTTATTAATTATATTTGCAGATTTTTTTCTTTAGTTCGTCTACGAACTTACTGATGCTTCCTTTGTAGGTCGTCTGATGCATGATAGCTACGAGGTCTTCATAAAGTCTGTGATCCTTGAATGCTCGGATTAGGGCTGCTTTTGTGGACAACCAATTCACAGTTTTTTCTTCGGAAATGACGGCTTTGGCGGTGTCCACGATGGTCCGTTCGGTGGCTCCATAAGTTATGTGAAATTGTCGGGCATCCTGGGTTGGATATAGCTGTAGTAGGTATTAGACACATCCAATGTAACCACCTAGGTCGGCGGGATTGCCATCAAAGTAGGGCAACTCTTTAATTTGACCAATAAGTTGGTTCAAATGGATCTCCGATAATTGGATTGGGTTTGCCATTCTGGTTTTGTTAAAGTTTCAATATTTCACTTTAAATTATTTATTTAAGCGATATTTACCGAATTGGATTTAAATGTTTTTATGAGGTTTTTCAATACTTAACTTTAAATTTTAGTGGTATAGACCGAATTGGATTTTTTCACTGGTTTACGCGACGTTTTGCACGTAGAGTCTTTTGCGGATTTCACTTGTGTTTTTAAACGATTTCTGATTTATTTGTACTGGTCAGGTTATAATAGTTTTGTAGTATAATCCCTAAGACTAGTTCAAACCGACGTTTTAACTTTTTCACTTGAAATCCTATTAAATATTCGTACTATAAGTTTTACATAAAATAAAAACTTTATTTAATTTTATTTATCAACTAGTACAATATTATTTGGAAGAACACGTCCTAATTGTTTTAGGTCTCAAACTGAACTCGCTTCTTAACTTAAACTTCTTTGACGATCATACCTCGGTATTGAGCTTTAGAGCTTTCTAAAAGTGGAGTTGGCGTTAATTGAGTGAGTTTTCTAATTGCCCTTTGGATGGTTGATTGACAATGCACCAGCCACTCAATCCGAATGTTTAGTCTAGAATCTTGGGGTTTTGCTCGCATGGTAATTTTCCATTGGGATCGAAAGTGTGGGAACGATCTGATAACGTAATTTGATTCGTTTGGATGTTTAGTCTAAGGCTTGGGTACATTTGCAATTAGATATCGGCTGATTCGGGTACTAAGGGTGTATATGTGTGTAGGCGTGTGGACATGTGCATAAGAGTTATATGGGGACTAGGGTATGTCACTATATATAAAAAAAAAATGTTTCATCATTTTTTTTTTCATGAGTCAATATACATGGCACAAATATAATTGGAATAATTTATGGAACACAAAAAATGGGTTTAGTAGACACCAAAAGGGTAGACTCAACGGCAAACGTTGTAAATAAGATCGAATCTGAAAAAATTTACACAGAAATGATCACAATAATGTTAATAATGATAGCAGTTATAATGTTAGCAAATGAGCTTTTAAAATTATATACATTATTGGCATTAATCAAAATTAAAAAAAAATATATAACAACACATTCATTCAACTTACAATATTTCCAATATTATTCTTATTATTTTAAATGTCTATAGTAATAACACAAATTTTCTTCAATTGATCTCAACGACCCCGAGGAGCATATTAGAGCTCGAATACAGTTACATTGATTTCTTCAGGTTAAATTTTTCACCAATGATTTATTGCTCAAGAACACAAAAAGGAATTGTATTGTCAAGAATTCCATGAGTTTTCGTAAACTCAATTAGGACGAACACTAGATTTCGTCGCTAACAAAAAGCCTTCAGTATAGAATAGTCCATAAATAAAAAAAGCTTTTATAAAATCCTATAAGAGTTTAAGCCAAAAAAAGCCAATACACAAGATACAATAAGAAAACATGCAAAAATACTTGTCGACTTATTTAATGAGGCAAGAATATTAGTGCTTGAAAGTAGAATACCTAATAATAAGTAAAACTAACTGGTCAAAGGTATCAAAATTATTGATCAAGTTACGTTCGAACTTATTAACAGTCAGATAGAGGTATAAATTGGATATAACAATACCAACAATTTTAAATACCAGTCTGACAATAGATCCAAGTGAAAAACTTGAATCAAATAACCCTGAACCAACTGAGTCAGACACACAAGAAAGCTCAGACTCTGAGGTAGAGGAAGAAACTAAGTTAGAAGAAACCGATCCACATGATCTAACAATTCCTGCGGTATGAACAATACCAAAAACACAGGAAGAGGATACTGAAGATTCAGACCTGGAAATAATAGAATCCAAGCATACCATAATTTGGGTACTGGCCACTATTTATATGCAGTAAAAGATATAAACATCTATACTGATCACCAGCCATTAAAATTCGCAGTATCGGAATCCAATCCGAATGCGAAAAGCAAACGATGGAAAGCTCGCATTGAGCTCCAGATAGCTCTGGAGAATGTCAAGCAGGTGCTCTTCGACTATATTATTTCTAAAAACGATCTATTGCGGCAATGAACCTTCATTGAATTCGCATACGATCGCGACCATGCTGACTAACCACTTTGGGGTTGGTATCGCAAATGCACCACCCTTACATCGTGTATCTAACGGACAGGTTGAACTCTTTCACAGCACCCTGCTAGAACTCGCTAGATGCATTAAGATTGAGAAAGGTATAACCGATGCCATAGAGTTGATTTTACTAGCCACTGCCAAGTACAACAAATCAATTCACTCGGTCATTCCCAAGAGACCAGCTGATGTTATACAGACGAACTCAGAGGACTTACAGATGAAAATCCGAGAAAAAATAAAAAGCGACCAGGACTCGGTAAGAAGCCGGGAGAACTCATCCCGGCACAATAGGGTCTTCGAGGTTGAGGAACAGGTATTGGTAAAACCCAACAGATGGCTAGGAAATAAACTCACACCCTTGTGAGAGGAGAGAGCCGTAGAATCGGACCTGGGGACCACGGTCTTCATTAAGGGGAGGGTTTTCTACAAGGACAATCTTAAATGATACAACCAACGATGTCCTTCTCTATTCATTCTTTTTACACCTTTTCTAGCTATAAGTTTTATTGCCACCGGCATACTTTTTGGTTTAAGTTTATTTCATTGGTAGTGGAATACCTCTCTTTTTGAGCAAAAAATAGCTAAAGATCAATTGTACAGGCTCGGACTCATATTTTTTCTCTTCCTATCCTTGGCGTCGGCTAACATAACTGATTATTCGCCGGCCAAGTATATTCCCATCATTGACGGCCAAATTCTATTGTGGGAGGAGTTCGCGTTTGTCACTCATACAACGAACCTCTCGGAATATGCGCGTGTAGTGGAGGAAACAGACAATATGATCAGCATGCTTCCACTGTCCCATATGAAGAAGATTCTAAAAAGAATTAGATTTACCGAAATGAATCAAGTAATAGGCAAATTTAAATAAACACTAAAATTTAAATTCAAATTAATCAGCTACCTCGACCGTTAATCAAATTCTGAGATCTGCCAAAAAATCACAAGTAGATACTAGACACTTATATGAGACACTACTTGCTAGAAACTGAATGCTGATGATGGAATTACAGAATTTAATGCTTGCAATAACCCTTGCCAAAATAAATATTGTTAGTCCAAATATTTAAGACCACGAAGACTTGAAATCAGTTTGGCTTGAGGAACGCACCAACACTCCCAAAGGGGATCTTTTTTCTGTTTCGTCCGTGAATTTCTATAGTCCGTTAACGTTTTACACTTCATCATAAAATTTCCTAAAATAAAATTAGCATGTAAAAAGATAACCATTATTATTATTATCCATTCTGGGTATTGGGAATTTGTTATTAATTGTTATTTGTTTAAATGTAGTCATTTCGTTCATTTGTTTATTGACTTCATCATCGAATGATTGAGGGTACTTATAAAGTTTCTTATAAGTAGGGTCCTCATGTTTGGTTTGGATAGAATGTTTGATCGTAGTTGTGAAAGTCAGATTTTCACCTTCTTTGTACTGAATGTCATTATATTCAAATAAGACTTTTTTCAAACATTCTTTTTCCTCTTCGTTAAAATGCTCTAATCTTAATTCATTGCATTCCCGAAGTTCTGCAGTTTTCGGGAATGGCGAAAGTAAAAGATTGATCTTCAGATGAGGGTGGATTGAGGAATTTTACTGCGGTCTCATCCTCTTCAATCTTTTCCTTCTTTGGTGATTTGAGATTAAGGCGTTTTACGGCGGTCTTGTCTTTTTCACCTTTCTTTTCTGATGATATAGGACTAAGGCATTTTATTGCGGTCTTTCCTTTTCACCTTTCTTTTCTGATGATATAGGATTAAGGCATTTTATTGCGGTCTTATCCTTTTTATAATCGTCACCATACATGACTGATAATTTATCTTCACCTAAAGTTACTGTTCCATCTTCAAAATTAATCTTAGCTTTACAACCTTTAAGATAATCCCTTCCCATTAGAACATCATAATTATTATTAATTCCATCGATCCGTTTTTAAATTTTCATCGTTGACTTCGAGGTTCCAAAAATTTTCCCTCATTATATTAATGGATGAACCCGTGTCAACAATGGCTTAAAGAATTTTAACCTTTATGATTACTCTAACATAAGGGTAGTATTTTCGGGCTCCGAGGCTGTTTGCTGAAAATTTACATCCATTCCATTTGTGTACTCTCACTTTCTCTTTGTCTTTTTATCGGAGAATTTGGAGAAAGGTTTGATGTTGAAGCTTGGTAATTTAATGAATTACGACTATCATGACGCACAGGTCTATAGCTATCAAAAGGATCCGCATCCCAATGTCCTAACACCATTGCTGTTTCTTTTAAATTATTATTGGTGGAAATATCCCTTTTTGATAAAGCCTTATATAATCTGTCGGGAAGTATCCTTTCTATGCAATTTTTAATAGTTTTATTCAAAGCTGCAGTGTAAATTGTTTTGTATGTGGGGTCTGTTTCTAGTTCTAACTTATTAATTATATTTGCAGATTTTTTCTTTCATTCGTCTACGAACTTACTGATGCTTCCTTTGTAGGTCGTCTGATGAATGATAGCTACGAGGTCTTCATAAGGTCTGTGATCCTTGAATGCTCGGATTAGGGCTGCTTTTGTGGACAACCAATTCACAGTTTTTTCTTCGGAAATGACGGCTTTGGCGGTGTCCACGATGGTCCGTTCGGTGGCTCCATAAGTTATGAGAAATTGTCGGGCATCCTGGGTTGGATATAGCTGTAGTAGGTATTCGACACATCCAATGTAACCACCTAGGTCGGCGGGATTGCCATCAAAGTAGGGCAACTCTTTAATTTGACCAATAAGTTGGTTCAAATGGATCTCCGATAATTGGATTGGGTTTGCCATTCTGGTTTTGTTAAAGTTTCAATATTTCACTTTAAATTATATATTTAAGCGATATTGACCGAATTGGATTTAAATGTTTTTATGAGGTTTTTCAATATTTCACTTTAAATTTAGTGGTATTGACCGAATTGGATTTTTTCACTGGTTTACGCGACGTTTTGCACGTAGAGTCTTTTGCGGATTTCACTTGTGTTTTTAGACGATTTCTGATTTATTCGTACTGGTCAGGATATAATAGTTTTGTAGTATAATCCCTAAGACTAGTTCAAACCGACGTTTTAACTTTTTCACTTGAAATCCTATTAAATATTCGTACTATAAGTTTTACATAAAATAAAAACTTTATTTAATTTTATTTATCAACTAGTACAATATTATTTGGAAGAACACGTCCTAATTGTTTTAGGTCTCAAACTGAACTCGCTTCTTAACTTAAACTTCTTTGACGATCATACCTCGGTATTGCTCGCATGTTAATTTTCCATTGGGATCCGAAAGTGTGGGAACGATCTGATAACGTAATTTGATTCGTTCTGGATGTTTAGTCTAAGGCTTGGGTACATTTGCAATTAGATATCGGCTGATTCGGGTACTAAGGGTGTATATGTGTGTAGGCGTGTGGACATGTGCATAAGAGTTATATGGGATTAGGGTATGTCACTATATATAAAAAAAAAATGTTTTCATCATTTTTTTTTTTCATGAGTCAATATACATGGCACAAATATAATTGGAATAATTTATGGAACACAAAAAATGGGTTTAGTAGACACCAAAAGGGTAGACTCAACGGCAAACGTTGTAAATAAGATCGAATCTGAAAAAATTTACACAGAAATGATCACAATAATGTTAATAATGATAGCAGTTATAATGTTAGCAAATGCGCTTTTAAAATTAAATACATTAAATAATCAAAATTAAAAAAATATATAACAACACATTCATTCAACTTACAATAATTCCAATATTATTCTTATTTTTTTAAATGTCTATAGGAATGACACAAATTTTCGACATAGAATTCTACAATTGATCTCAACGACCCCGAGGAGCATATAAAGATCGAATACAGTTACATTGATTTCTTCAGGTTAAATTTTTCACCAATGATTTATTGCTCAAGAACACAAAAAGGAATTGTATTATCAAGAATTCCAGGAGTTTTCGTAAACTCAATTATAAAAGAAAATTGATATTTAGGACGAACACTAGATTTCGTTGCTAACAAAAAGCCTTCAGTATGGAATAGTATACCCATGTCCATAAAATAAAAAAAGCTTTTATAAAATCCTATAAGAGTTTAAGGCAAAAAAGGCCTATACAACAAGATACAATAAGAAAACATGCAAAAATACTTGTCGACTTATTTAATGAGGCAAGAATATTAGTGCATGAAAGTAGAATACCTAATAATAAGTAAAACTAACTGGTCAAAGGTATCAAAATTATTGATCAAGTTACGTTCGAACTTATTAACAGTCAGAGAAAGGTATAAATTGAATATAACTATACCAACAATTTTAAATACCAGTCTGACAATCTGAAAAACTTGAATCAAATAACCCTGAACCAACTGAGTCAGACACACAAGAAAGCTCAGACTCTGAGGTAGAGGAAGAAACTAAGTTAGAAGAAACCGATCCACATGATCTAACAATTCCTGCGGTGTTAACAACACCAAAAACACAGAAAGAGGATACTGAAGATTCAGACCTGGAAATAATAGAATCCAAGCATACCATAATTTGGGTACTGGCCAAGCTGCGACACTATTTATTTGAAGTAAATGATATAAAATCTATATAAATAATACATTTATAAGTCTAAAATTCGCAGTATCGGAATCCAATCCGAATGCGAAAAGCAAACGATGGAAAGCTCGCATTGACGAGTCCGTCGCTAAAATGTTTATAAGTCCGGCAAGGAGAATCTCGCCGCGGATGCCCTCTCCAACTTAACTTGTGGAGACGGAACAACTTATTCGAGAGCGGCCACTAGCCAGTGTCAGTGGAGTGTCGCTCACACAAACCATCGAAGCAACGGAAAAGCCATTGAATTGCTTTCAGAACCAGATAGCTCTGGAGAATGTCAAGCAGGTGCTCTCCGAATATTATTTTCCTAAAAACGGCAATGAACCTTCATTGAATTCGCATACGATCTCGACCATGCTGACTAACCACTTTGGGGTTGGTATCGCAAATGCACCACCCTTACATCGTGTATCTAACGGACAGGTTGAACTCTTTCACAGCACCCTGCTAGAACTCGGTAGATGCATTATGATTGAGAAAGGTATAACCGATGCCATAGAATTGATTTGTTGTACTTGGCAGTGGCTAGTAAAATCAACTCTATGGCATCGGTTATACCTTTCTCAATCATAATGCATCTACCGAGTTCTAGCAGGGTGCTGTGAAAGAGTTCAACCTGTCCGTTAGATACACGATGTAAGGGTGGTGCATTTGCGATACCAACCCCAAAGTGGTTAGTCAGCATGGTCGAGATCGTATGCGAATTCAATGAAGGTTCATTGCCGTTTTTAGGAAAATAATATTCGGAGAGCACCTGCTTGACATTCTCCAGAGCTATCTGGTTCTGAAAGCAATTCAATGGCTTTTCCGTTGCTTCGATGGTTTGTGTGAGCGACACTCCACTGACACTGGCTAGTGGCCGCTCTCGAATAAGTTTGTTCCGTCTCCACAAGTTAAGTTGGAGAGGGCATCCGCGGCGAGATTCTCCTTGCCGGACTTATAAAACATTTTAGCGACGGACTCGTCAATGCGAGCTTTCCATCGTTTGCTTTTCGCATTCGGATTGGATTCCGATACTGCGAATTTTAGACTTATAAATGTATTATTTATATAGATTTTTATATCATTTACTTCAAATAAATAGTGTCGCAGCTTGGCCAGTACCCAAATTATGGTATGCTTGGATTCTATTATTTCCAGGTCTGAATCTTCAGTATCCTCTTTCTGTGTTTTTGGTGTTGTTAACACCGCAGGAATTGTTAGATCATGTGGATCGGTTTCTTCTAACTTAGTTTCTTCCTCTACCTCAGAGTCTGAGCTTTCTTGTGTGTCTGACTCAGTTGGTTCAGGGTTATTTGATTCAAGTTTTTCAGATTGTCAGACTGGTATTTAAAATTGTTGGTATAGTTATATTCAATTTATACCTTTCTCTGACTGTTAATAAGTTCGAACGTAACTTGATCAATAATTTTGATACCTTTGACCAGTTAGTTTTACTTATTATTAGGTATTCTACTTTCATGCACTAATATTCTTGCCTCATTAAATAAGTCGACAAGTATTTTTGCATGTTTTTTTATTGTATCTTGTTGTATAGGCCTTTTTTGCCTTAAACTCTTATAGGATTTTATAAAAGCTTTTTTATTTTATGGACATGGGTATACTATTCCATACTGAAGGCTTTTTGTTAGCAACGAAATCTCGTGTTCGTCCTAAATATCAATTTTCTTTTATAATTGAGTTTACGAAAACTCCTTGAATTCTTGATAATACAATTCCTTTTTGTGTTCTTGAGCAATAAATCATTGGTGAAAAATTTAACCTGAAGAAATCAATGTAACTGTATTCGATCTTTATATGCTCCTCGGGGTCGTTGAGATCAATTGTAGAATTCTATGTCGAAAATTTGTGTCATTCCTATAGACATTTAAAAAAATAAGAATAATATTGGAATTATTGTAAGTTGAATGAATGTGTTGTTATATATTTTTTTTTAATTTTGATTAATTAATGTATTTAATTTTAAAAGCGCATTTGCTAACATTATAACTGCTATCATTATTAACATTATTGTGATCATTTCTGTGTAAATTTTTTCAGATTCGATCTTATTTACAACGTTTGCCGTTGAGTCTACCCTTTTGGTGTCTACTAAACCCATTTTTTGTGTTCCATAAATTATTCCAATTATATTTGTGCCATGTATATTGACTCATGAAAAAAAAAAATGATGAAAACATTTTTTTTTTATATATAGTGACATACCCTAATCCCATATAACTCTTATGCACATGTCCACACGCCTACACACATATACACCCTTAGTACCCGAATCAGCCGATATCTAATTGCAAATGTACCCAAGCCTTAGACTAAACATCCAGAACGAATCAAATTACGTTATCAGATCGTTCCCACACTTTCGGATCCCAATGGAAAATTAACATGCGAGCAAAACCCCAAGATTCTAGACTAAACAATCGGATTGAGTGGTTGGTGCATTGTCAATCAACCATCCAAAGGGCAATTAGAAAACTCACTCAATTAACGCCAACTCCACTTTTAGAAAGCTCTAAAGCTCAATACCGAGGTATGATCGTCAAAGAAGTTTAAGTTAAGAAGCGAGTTCAGTTTGAGACCTAAAACAATTAGGACGTGTTCTTCCAAATAATATTGTACTAGTTGATAAATAAAATTAAATAAAGTTTTTATTTTATGTAAAACTTATAGTACGAATATTTAATAGGATTCAAGTGAAAAAGTTAAAACGTCGGTTTGAACTAGTCTTAGGGATTATACTACAAAACTATTATATCCTGACCAGTACGAATAAATCAGAAATCGTCTAAAAACACAAGTGAAATCCGCAAAAGACTCTACGTGCAAAACGTCGCGTAAACCAGTGAAAAAATCCAATTCGGTCAATACCACTAAAATTTAAAGTGAAATATTGAAAAACCTCATAAAAACATTTAAATCCAACTCGGTCAATATCGCTTAAATATATAATTTAAAGTGAAATATTGAAACTTTAACAAAACCAGAATGGCAAACCCAATCCAATTATCGGAGATCCATTTGAACCAACTTATTGGTCAAATTAAAGAGTTGCCCTACTTTGATGGCAATCCCGCCGACTGTGAATTGGTTGTCCACAAAAGCAGCCCTAATCCGAGCATTCAAGGATCACAGACCTTATGAAGACCTCGTAGCTATCATTCATCAGACGACCTACAAAGGAAGCATCAGTAAGTTCGTAGACGAATGAAAGAAAAAATCTGCAAATATAATTAATAAGTTAGAACTAGAAACAGACCCCACATACAAAACAATTTACACTGCAGCTTAACCGATGCCATAGAGTTGATTTTACTAGCCACTGCCAAGTACAACAAATCAATTCACTCGGTCATTCCCAAAAGTCCAGCCGATGTTATACAGACGAACTCGGAGGACTTACAGATGAAAATCTGAGAAAAAATAAAAAGCGACCAGGACTCGGTAAGAAGCCGGGAGAACTCATCCCGGCAGAAAAGGGTCTTCGAGGTTGAGGAACGGGTATTGGTAATACCCAACAGATGGCTAGGAAATAAACTCACACCCTTGTGAGAGGAGAGAGCCGTAGAATCGGACCTGGGGACCACGGTCTTCATTAAGGGGAGGGTTGTCCACAAGGACAATCTTAAATGATACAACCAACGATGTCCTTCTCTATTCATTTTTTTACACCTTTTCTAGCTATAAGTTTTATTGCCACCGGCATACTTTTTGGTTTAAGTTTATTTCATTGGTAGTGGAATACCTTTTTGAGCAAAAAGAGCTAAAGATCAATTGTACAGGTTCGGACTCATATTTTATCTCTTCCTATCCTTGGCGTCGGCTCACATAACTGATTATTCGCAGGCCAAGTATATTCCCATCATTGACGGCCAAATTCTATTGTGGGAGGAGTTCGCGTTCGTCACTCATACAGCGAACCTCTCGGAATATGCGCGCGTAGTGGAGGAAACAGACAATATGATCAGCATGCTTCCACTGTCCCATATGAAGAAGATTCTAAAAAAAAAATCAGATTTACCGAAATGAATCAAGTAATAGGCAAATTTAAATAAACACTAAAATTTAAATTCAAATTAATCAGCTACCTTGACCGTTAATCAAATTCTGAGATCTGCCAAAAAATCACAAGTAGATACTACCACTTATATGAGACACTACTTGCTAGAAACTGAATGCTGATGATGGAATTACAGAATTTAATGCTTGCAATAACCCTTGCCAAAATAAATATTGTTAGTCTAAATATTTTAGACCACGAAGACTTAAAGTCAGTTTGGCTTGAGGAACGCACCAACACTCCCATAGGGGATCTTTTTTCTGTTTCGTGCGTGAAGACTCTACAGTCCGTTAAAGTTTTACACTTCATCATAAAATTTCCTAAAATAAAATTAGCATGTAAAAAGATAACCATTTTTCCAGTCGCCTATAGTGAGACAATGCTGCAGATACTAGACAACATAAAAGCGGAATGCGGCGGAGAAATGCACGCCATTAAAAACTTTTCCATGTCACCAGGAGCCACATTCTGCCGTTTGGCGTCAGAGAGTTCATGCGCCAGAGAACTGCATGCAGGTTGGGTGGCGCATTGCCGAACACAACAGAGCGACCTGTAACCAATCACATACGTGGATGAAGGGATCATAATTATCAACGACAGGTCAGCCAAGGTTCGGGTGGACAATGGGACTTAAGTCTCAGGCCCGCACAAAAGGCAGAGAGTTATCCACGTCGCGAAGAGCGCGGGCGAAACTGAAGAAAATACACCGCCGCAGCTTCCGGTGCAGCGGCCAAAATCGATGAACACCATTTACCATTCATTCAATTCATGGGGGTACAACTCACGAATAAATGCTTCGTCTCAATATTCAATTTAAAGGCTACTTTTTTCATACTTGACTACCTTTGATGGAATAATCGTCAGGGGCGTCACTTTGCCTAGCTTCCGGCCATTAAAATGGGGCACCAAAGTAGAGCAGATTGATTTCCATACGTTTCACCAACGTGGATTGCTCAGATGCACAGCCAAAAAGCGCTTTCTTAGAAATGCTAAAGACCAGGTAAAAGGCTTTTGCAGACCCTAATGAGGCCTTACCTTACAACACATCGGTGGTAGCTACCATCACAAAAGTGAGGAGCCCATATACGCGAAATTATATCCGTACCCCATGGGAGCAGCGGATTTCGTCAACAAAGATATTGAAGATCTGTTTCAAAATGGGAAAATTCCGAAGTCGGTATCCCCTTACAAGAATCCGATATGGGTTGTGGATAAAAAAAAAGGGACCGATAAGCTTGGAAACCCAAAAATGGTCCTGACTTCCGCAAATTAAACGAACCGTGTCCGACAAATATCCCATGCCATATATAAACATGATATTATGCAACCTAGCTAATGCTAAATATTTCTCAACGCTGGACCTCACCAATCATACTCGCAGAATACGACGGAGAATAAACTTTTTTCTCAGTAAATGGGAGGAAATACGAATTCCGCAAATTACGGTTAGGCCTCAAAAATGCATGCAGCATTTTTCATAGGACCATCGACGACATCCTACGGGAACAAATCGGCAAGTTCTGCTATGTTTACGTTGACAACGTTAGCATTTTTTAAAAGATGAAAACTCTCACATAAAGCACGTAAATTGGGTTCTTAAGAGCCTGTACGATGCGAACATGAGAGTATCGGGAGAAAAAATTGTGCTTTTTTAAGAATAGTGTAAGCTGCTTTTGGTTTATAGTCACTTGTAACGGTGCTACAACAGACCCAGAAAAGGTAAAGGCCATAAAAGAATTTCCGGAACCCAAAAATGTTTTTGAGTTACGAGGCTAGCAACGCCACAAACGAGAGGGAACTCTTAGCCATAATTTGGGCACTGGCTAAGCAGCGAAACTATTTATATGCAGTAAAAGATATAAACATCTATACTGATCACCAGCCATTAACATTCGCAGTATCGGAATCCAATCCGAATGCGAAAATCAAACGATGGAAAGCTCGCATCGACAAGTCCGGCGCTAAAATCTCGGCAAGGAGAATCTCGTCGCGGATGCCCTCCCCAGACAGCAACTTAACTTGTGGAGGCGGAAAAAGCTTGTTCGTGTGCGGCCACTATCCACAGTGAAGAGTCGCTCACACACACCATCGAAGCAACGGTGAAGCCATTGAATTGCTTTCAGAACCAGATAACTCTGGAGGAAACTCGCTTTCCGTCTTAACACAGCTTCGTGGTTTTTGGAAATAAGAGACGGCACAACATTGACTTTACATACATGGAGTCGCTGCTTGAGGAGCTCGCGGACACCATAGTCCCGAAGGGCGTAAATGCCATTCATTGCGATCTGCATACGCTAGCAATGATACAGGATAAATTCGTCCGTCAAATCCCAGCCACCAAATTCTGGCATTGCAAAAACCGAGTGACAGACATTTTTGGAATTGCGGAGAGACGGGAAATCATTACTGCCGAGCACAATAGGGCACACAGATCGGCACAGGAGAATGTCAAGCAGGTGCTCTCCGAATATTATTATCCTAAAATGACTAAATTAGCCAACTGCAAAACTGCAAGACCTGCGCGAAGGCCAAATATGATAGGCACCCCAAAAAACAGGAAATCGGCGAGTCACCGATCTTGTCCCATACTGGGGAGATGTTACACATTGATATCTTCTCAACGGACAAGAAATACTTCCTGACGTGCATCGACAAATTCTCAAAGCTCGCAGTCGTGCAACCCAGTCCCTCTATAACAATTGAGGACTTAACACCAGCACTGCTCAGTTTAAGGATCCCGAATACCTTGAGTCAATCGGAAATGTTAAAGCCAACTCTAGCAGACTTCCTGATCGAAAAGAAGCCGATGGATTTGTATAAATCTGGGGAGCCGATTCATGACAATTTCTGCTGGAAGTTATGGGTTCCAAAGGGCTTGGTGGGCGAAGTTCTCAAAAATGCTCACGACGATCCCTTAGCTTCGCATGGAGGAGTTTACAAAACGTTGGAGAGGTTAAGAAGACATTATTATTGGCCAATACTAGTGAAGAATATGAAGGAGTACATTCAAGCGTGTGATATCTGCAAGATGACTAAGCCGCCGAATTGTGCATTGAGACCGCCTATGGGCGTGGCTCCAGAGTCTGCAAGACCTTTTCAAAAACTTTATATAGATTTTTTAGGGCCGTAACCCCGATCGAGGAGTGGAAACATTCGGATATTTATCGTACTAGATTACTACAGCCAATTCGTATTTCTGCGGGCTGTCCGATAATGGGTCTCAATTTAAGTCAGAAGCTTTCCAGAAGTTCCTGAGGGAGTACAAAGAACAATGGCATTTTCTAAAAGGATTATCTAGAACTTCCGGTGCAGCGGCCAAAATCGATGAACACCATTTACCATTCATTCAATTCATGGGGGTACAACTCACGAATAAATGCTTCGTCTCAATATTCAATTTAAAGGCTACTTTTTTCATACTTGACTACCTTTGATGGAATAATCGTCAGGGGCGTCACTTTGCCTAGCTTCCGGCCATCTAAAATGGGGCAGCAAAGTAGAGCAGATTGATTTCCATACGTTTCACCAACGTGGATTGCTCAGATGCACCGCCAAAAAGCGCTTTCTTAGAAATGCTAAAGACCAGGTAAAAGGCTTTTGCAGACCCTACAACACATCGGTGGTAGCTACCATCACAAAAGTGAGGAGCCCATATACGCGAAATTATATCCGTACCCCATGGGAGCAGCGGATTTCGTCAACAAAGATATTGAAGATCTGTTTCAAAATGGGAAAATTCCGAAGTCGGTATCCCCTTACAAGAATCCGATATGGGTTGTGGATAAAAAAAAAAAAAGGGACCGATGAGCTTGGAAACCCAAAAATGGTCCTGACTTCCGCAAATTAAACGAACCGTGTCCGACAAATATCCCATGCCATATATAAACATGATATTATGCAACCTAGCTAATGCTAAATATTTCTCAACGCTGGACCTCACCAATCATACTCGCAGAATACGACGGAGAATAAACTTTTTTCTCAGTAAATGGGAGGAAATACGAATTCCGCAAATTACGGTTAGGCCTCAAAAATGCATGCAGCATTTTTCATAGGACCATCGACGACATCCTACGGGAACAAATCGGCAAGTTCTGCTATGTTTACGTTGACAACGTTATCATTTTTCAAAAGATGAAAACTCTCACATAAAGCACGTAAATTGGGTTCTTAAGAGCCTGTACGATGCGAACATGAGAGTATCGGGAGAAAAAATTGAGCTTTTTTAAGAATAGTGTAAGCTGCTTTTGGTTTATAGTCACTTGTAACGGTGCTACAACAGACCCAGAAAAGGTAAAGGCCATAAAAGAATTTCCGGAACCCAAAAATGTTTTTGAGGTACGAGGCTAGCAACGCCACAAACGAGAGGGAACTCTTAGCCATAATTTGGGCACTGGCTAAGCAGCGAAACTATTTATATGCAGTAAAAGATATAAACATCTATACTGATCACCCGCCATTAACATTCGCAGTATCGGAATCCAATCCGAATGCGAAAATCAAACGATGGAAAGCTCGCATCGACGAGTCCGGCGCTAAAATCTCGGCAAGGAGAATCTCGTCGCGGATGCCCTCCCCAGACAGCAACTTAACTTGTGGACAGCGGCCACTATCCACAGTGAAGAGTCGCTCACACACTCCATCGAAGCAACGGTGAAGCCATTGAATTGCTTTCAGAACCAGATAACTCTGGAGGAAACTCGCTTTCCGTCTTAACACAGCTTCGTGGTTTTTGGAAATAAGAGACTGCACAACATTGACTTTACATACATGGAGTCGCTGCTTGAGGAGCTCGCGGACACCATAGTCCCGAAGGGCGTAAATGCCATTCATTGCGATCTGCATACGCTAGCAATGATACAGGATAAATTGGTCCGTCAAACCCCAGCCACCAAATTCTGCATTGCAAAAACCGAGTGACAGACATTTTTGGAATTGCGGAGAGACGGGAAATCATTACTGCCGAGCACAATAGGGCACACAGATCGGCAAGGAGAATGTCAAGCAGGTGCTCTCCGAATATTATTTTCCTAAAATGACTAAATTAGCCAACTGCAAAACTGCAAGACCTGCGCGAAGGCCAAATATGATAGGCACCCCAAAAAACAGGAAATCGGCGAGTCACCGATCTCGTCCCATACTGGGGAGATGTTACACATTGACATCTTCTCAACGGACAAGAAATACTTCCTGACGTGCATCGACAAATTCTCAAAGCTCGCAGTCGTGCAACCCAGTCCCTCTATAACAATTGAGGACTTAACACCAGCACTGCTCAGTTTAAGGATCCCGAATACCTTGAGTCAATCGGAAATGTTAAAGCCAACTCTAGCAGACTTCCTGATCGAAAAGAAGCCGATGGATTTGTATAAATCTGGGGAGCCGATTCATGACAATTTCTGCTGGAAGTTATGGGTTCCTAAGGGCTTGGTGGGCGAAGTTCTCAAAAATGCTCACGACGATCCCTTAGCTTCGCATGGAGGAGTTTACAAACATTCGGATATTTATCGTACTAAATTACTACAGCCAATTCGTATTTCTGCGGGCTGTCCGATAATGGGTCTCAATTTAAGTCAGAAGCTTTCCAGAAGTTCCTGAGGGAGTACAAAGAACAATGGCATTTTCTAAAGAGGATTATCTAGAACTTGTTCGCAGCAAAGGGTTAACGGTGATGCAAAACCAGTTCGAGAAGAATGGAAAAAGATATTAATTGAGGTCAAGGGCGTCAAGATGTCTATCGAAGAAATTTTAAGCAAAGCAACTTCCCAGCTGGATTTTATCCTTTGTAAAATCAAGGATAAAGAAGAAGGTGGGTCAAGTCTGTTACGATCTGGAGGATCTACAAGGACGATATGTGAATAGGTTCCATGCGAAGGATATTAAACAGTAGTTTTGCAAGCGCAGAGCTCATCGTTCTTATAGTGTCAAACCCCAAGTCTGCTTTTGGTGGGAGGGTAATTTCTGTAGCGCTTGCTCTAACAAAAGAGGAAAATATACTTTTTTGGCTTCATCTAGGGATCGAATTAGAAGAAGGTGGGTCAAGTCTGTTAAGATCTGGAGGAACTACAAGGACGATATGTGAATAGGTTCCATGCGAAGGATATTAAACAGTCGTTTCGCAAGCGCAGAGCTCATCGTTCTTAGAGTGTCAAACCCCAAGTCTGCTTTTGATGGGAGGGTAATTTCTATAGCGCTTGCTCTAACATCTAGGGATCGAATTAGAGGTACTATAAGCGCCATCTAGAGCTCGGCAGTAAAAGGTTCTGGCAACAGTGGCATGTGTCAACTTTCCCTAAAATTCACTTTAGACTGCTCTATAGGTTATCGCCAACTTTCCGACGTGGGTAGCAGTTTTTCCCATTTTGGCAGCAGAAGAGTTAAGTAATCTAAGGTGCAACTTGTTTGAAGTGAAAAGTAACCGCGAGTGCAGAACTTAAACCGCCAAGGGGAGAAATTTGGATTCCCAATTTTTTGTGCAGAGGTTTGGGGGCGAACGAATTGGCAAGAATCCCAAGGTCCAAGAGGCGGAACCAGTTTATCCAGCTCACATCGAACCTGCGCGCAACCGTCGAACTCAGCGCAACCATTTTTAATTGTCGATTAGCAGCGTTGTGCCTAGTAAAAATTGTGTTTAGCAGACATACGGCCTGAGCTGGGCAACGCTCGTCTGTAAACCCAATCGCACACCCACACCCAAATAGTGCAAATGCATAAAACAAATTAAGTCAATTGGCTCCCGCTCTCGCCCTACTAGACTTCAAATAAAAGCGCCAAGTGCGCAAACACTGCTCCCTCTGAATGGACGGCGTCCTTCAGCCCAGAACAGACAACAGGGCCAGTCGGTAGACTGCTCGCCGAAACTCCCCCTCCTGCGTCCTGACGTCCGCCACGCGAACCTTGTTATCGGCGCCGGCGTGCACAGCTACCACACGGCCTATCCTCCACTGCTGGCCGGAAGATTGTCTTCGGCGACGACGACGAGCGCTCCCACGACGATGTTAGGCTCGCCCTGGTGCCACTTGGACCGCTGCTGGAGGCTGGGGATTTACTCCCGGGACAATCGCTGCCAAAACCTGTGCCTGAGAGACGAGACACCTCGTTGTCGTCGCAAGCAGGTCATGCTGATCTGGTCCGGGAGCGCCGCTGATGGTGGGGCGAGAAGAGGGCCGCCGATGAGCAGATGACCGGGGGGCAGGGCTTCGCCGTCGTTCGGGTCGCTACTTAGAGCTCCGAGAGGCCTGGAATTGAGCACGACCTCCACGCTGGTGAGCAGAGTTCAGAGCTCCTCCGCGGTCAAGAGGTCTTGGCCTACCATCCCAAGGAACAGGTGCTTTGCAGTCTTCACACCAACGTTACTCGTTGGTTTTTTTTTAGATTTTTTAACAAATAAATAATACTTATAACAATAAACATTTAACACCTCTTCGATACCAACGAAATAAGTACAAGTAAACGCAATGGCAACCAAGGATATCGATGAGCTTAAACACCAACGAGATTATTGTATGAAAATTATTAGCCGAACGAAACGCCATTTAAAAGAAGCTAAATAATCTGTGAATTAATTAGAGATTCTAAACACGCACATTGAAAATGCTTCAGTTTTGCAAAACCAGGAAGAGTTATAAGAGAAGGCCGTATTGACAAAGTCATTGCTGATTTCGAGTATAGATAAATTTAAACAAAATAATATCGAGGAATTGAAAAATTCAATCATTTAATTTTCTTGTTTAGCCGGAGACTTTTCTTTTTGAACCTGATTATATTTGGATTTTTTCATGTTAGACATAGAATTTAAATTGGATTTTTCTTACTCACCAATCCATCGACGAAAGCGCTTTCTTCGGGATGCGATGAGCTAGAGTGGGGTTAAGAATTATGCACAAGATAAAAAGAAAAAAAAGGTATACATTGCTGTTACACATCGTCACACCACACTGCATTTTTTTTTTTAAATTGGGGTTTCTTTAGACCAATTTTCGCCCCGCCATTGCTATTTGAAACAATAACCAAAAAAACCCAATACACTTATAATTTAATCTATACAAGAAATCATCACTTATTTTCTTGATTTCACTTTGCCTTTTTAGGTCATCACTTTGCCCTCTTGCGAGCGTTTTCGCGGCCAATCCTTTCGAGTATGATTAGAACTTTATTTGGGCCAAACGTGTAGTAGGCGCATACACACACTAACACAATACAAATAATTATACAACACCAATATACGACACTTATGTTAAAAGTTATGTTAAACCTATGTTAAGTAACATGAACTATAAGAGGATCTCTCCGAGAGGTCATTCTAAAACTTTGAATGTGAGCGAGTGGTAGCATTAAGACGCGTGAGAATAAAGAGTTGATACACGCCTACCACAAATTCAGATGTGGTCAAATCTACGCCATGAGCGAGGAAAACTTAAACCAATTTACGGTCGTCCAGCTGAAAAGATGGCTTTCAGCATTGGGTTTATCAACCCAAGGTATTAAAACCGAGTTGATGGCTCGTCTAGGGCAGATACCGCCTGAACAACGAGGCCAAGTACCAGAGGCAGATGTTGACCAGAATGCTGGAGAAGATCAAGCTGGCGCCTCCTGGAACAGAACGTGAAGAGGTCAACACAAACCCTGAAAGCGCATCGCAGGCACTAAAGGAAGGCGTCTCCGACGATGTTACAGATCAAGACGACCTTCTGGAAATTATCACGCAGCTGCGAACAACACTTATTGCGCAGCAGAATGTGTTGCAGCGAGCAGAGACGCGTGGCGCCATACAGCAACAACAGTTAGAAGAGCTCGCCATACAACAACAGCAACAGCAGGCAGAAACACGCAACGCTATACAACAACAGCAACAGCAGGCTGAAACTTGCGGCACCATCCAACAACAACAACAACAGGCAGAGACACACGTTGCGCGCGAACAGCCAATTGAAGATTCATCGGATGGCAACGCCAGCAATCCAACTCCAATCGCTATAGGAAACGCATTAGGTGGCAACGCGGAAGGTGCACGGAATGAAACACAGGGAGTTCCATCATCCAGGGCTGGATCAGCAGCTTCACTTTCGTTTGCCAAAGAAGCTGCCATCGACTTCGACGGAAACATTTGTGCACGCAACTGGGTAGATCACCTTAAGAACATAGGCCAAATCTACAACTTAGATTACTAGATTCTTTCGAACGACTGTGCGAACAACTAATCACAGCATTTGGAAACACGGCGTCCAAATCAGAGCGTCGCCGTAAATTCGAGAACGGAAATGGCAAAAGGACGAGAGATTCACAATGTATTTCGAGGATAAAAAAATAATGTCCCAAGCCATCAACATGGACACTGAGAAACTGCTCGAGCAACTCATCGAAGGAATCCCATCTGCGAGTTTGCGTGATCAAGCCCGTATCCAAAGGATCGCAAACCCGGAGCAGATGCTGCTAGCATTTGCCAGAATGCCGCCCGAGGAAGAGCAACAACTACAACAATAGCAACAGGAACAACAATAGCAGCGACAACAACTATGTAAAAAACGTAGTAATTTTTTTCGATCACCATCGCAATTCACCTATTATTGCAGAATGTTTCATAGACTCATGCCTTATCATTAAGTAACGTTACCAAGTTTATCATGGGCTGAACCAGAGCCAAGTTAATATTTTTGGAAAAACTTCATGTTTTGGAAAAACTTCATGTTTGATTTTAAAAGAAAAATTAAAGATTAAATTTGATATGATTGTTGTAGCAAATGAATCTATGAGGCACGACGCAGTCCTGGGAAAGGTCTTTATGAATCTTTATGGTTTGAACATCAATCTCGACAAAAAAGTATATGCCCAAGGCTCAAACCTACCACCTGAGAAAAAGGATCAACAACTAGCAACTACCGCAGAAGCCAACTGCGATTCCAACAAGAATTTTAGCGAGAAAGTTATGGAAAAATCTTTAGAAAATGAAACGGCTTGCGAAAAATGATGTAAAAATGAAAAACTGTTAGGAAAGGCAATCGTTAATGAAAAACTGTTAGGAAAGGCAACTGTTAATGAAAAACTGTCAGGAAACGAAACTGTAAATGAGAAATTTTTAGAAAACGAAACTGTTAAAGAAAAATTGTTAGGAAATACAGCTGTTAATGCAAAGTTTTTAGAAAATGATTTTATTAATGAAAAATGGTTAAGAAATGCAAATATTATTGAAAAATTTTTAGGAAATGAATCGATTAATAAAAATTGACAGGAAATGAATATTTTAATGAATGATCATTGGAAAATTCAACTTTTACGGAAAAACTATAAGAAGAGGCAACTATTGAGAGAAGTTTGGTAGACAAAACAAGTAGTACCGGAAAAAGTTTCCGAGAGACTGTTAGCGATGTTCAACTGGAAAATGAGAATATTAATGAGCAACAAAGAGATAAGCAAGCTATAAATATTAATGAAAAATTTTTAGGAAATGAATCGATTAATGAAAAATGGACAGGAAATGAATATTTTAATGAATGATCATTGGAAAATTTAACTTTTACGGAAAAAATTTCAGAAGAGGCAACTATTGAGAGAAGTTTGCTAGAAAAGACAAGTAGTACCGGAAAAAGTTTACGAGAGACTTTTAACGATGTTCAACTTGAAAACGAGAATATTAATGAGCAACAAAGAGATAAGCAAACTATTAGAAATGAGTCAACATACAGACAAATGAAAACATGCGTATCGCATTTAAAAGAAGGTAAATTTTACAGAAAGATGGCTCGAGGTGAGAAAACAGAAAATTTTGAAGACAGTTTTGAAAGAGATATGTTAAATATCAACGTGGCTGATGATCAGTTTGTAAACTTAAACTGTGGGTGCGATGTAAGCTATGAAACGAAATGAAAACTTGTAAAAAAGTTTGAAGACAATTATGTCAACGTTAAGAGACCAGATACTCCTTTGACAAAATGCGAAATGACTCTAAAAGAAGTTTTTATAAGAATGGTCAACAATTAGTTAGAGTTTCGTATGGACAAATGCGAGTTTTTTTTTTTGGTGAAAAACTATAAACATTACATACAATACCCAAAAGCAATTTATTTGTGTCGGTTCGGCCAATAAATTAAATTTAACAATATTTCGTCGCTGGAAATTTTCTGCCGTTCCTTGAGTTGCCCCAGACGTTTCTGCAAATTTAATTGCTTAATTTGCTGCTGCCGCCAAATGGAAGTAAAAAGGAAGTTGCAATTATCAAGTCGGCCATCCAGGTATAGAGTGCCAAAAGTTGAAAGTTAATCTGTGGCGTTTTGTCAATTGTGTTTTGGGCCATCTTTCAACTTTTGCATTCGTGTAAAAATCGGTAGATAGTGAGCACTCTAACCAAAAATTTAAAATTTGCATGTACTAACAACTAAAATTCTGCAATAAACATAATACATTTCGAATTATATGTGATTCGCTTTGGCCCATAAACAAGCAAATAAAATACTCGTGCGAACTTAATTCCCCAACTTTCGTCGTAGTGAGCACCAATTTAGAGAAAAAATAAAAAAAAACGGAAAAAAGTGCAAATTGTGAAAAGTGTAGCTCTCAGAAAATTAGCGGCAAAAACTTTCGCCGCAGTTTGTCTGAACATTTTCTCGCGCTTTTCAGAATTTTCACTCGCCTTTCTAATTTTCCTGCGCTTTTCATAATTTTTGCGCGCATTTCGGCGTCAGGCTTATATATTCGTTGCCCTTAGTTATTGGTCAGTGTATCATTCTCCGTAAGCGTTTGCCTAGGAAGAGCCGCTAGCCGCTATTTCGAGTTATCTTTGGTCGTTTTCGTTTTCGACCGCTGCAGCAGTGCAATTTTCGGTCTGCATAAACGTTTGTCGTTTTTTCGGTACGCTTGAGCTTGAGCGTTAGCTCCTCTACAGTGCGTGCGTGCGGCATATACTGTCGCAGTATACATTTAACACCTCTTCGATACCAACAAAATAAATACAAATAAACGCAATGGCAACTAAGGATATTGAAGAGCTTAAACACCAACGAGATGTTTGCATAAAAAGTATTAACCGAACTTATCGCCACTTAAAAGAAGCCAAATTATCAGTAAATCCGGTCGAGCTTGAGTGTCGATTAGAGATTCTAAATACGCACATTGAAAATGCTTGGAAGAGTTGGAAGAGAGGGCCGTGATGACAAAGTCATTGGTGATTTCAATTTTAAATAAGTGCAAACAAAATAATATCGAGAAATCCGCTCCGCCAGTAAATCGCCCTCCTCAATGCCGTCTACTGAGCGTTTCTCTCCCAACTAATAGCGGAAAACACTCCGAATTAAAAACTTTATAAGCCTTTTCGAAACTTTCGTTGACAAAGATGACACTTATCACGATTTTGAAAAATTCAATCATTTAATTTCGTGTTTAGCTGGATACGCTTTAGATACAGTTAGGGCCTTTTAAGTCACTGACGAAAATTATCCCAAAGCCCTTGCTAGCCTGAAGCGGGTGTACGATAATGATTGTCTTATTTTTTTGACAACATATCGACACTTTTTAATTTCGAGCCGTACTTCTACGCAGGTAGCGTTGAATGACATCGTGATGGTAGGCCCAACTATTCAAGAGGAGCTGTACTCGACTCTGCTTCGGTTTAGATTGCATAAGTTTGCCCTTGCGGCCGACGTCAAAAAGATGTATCGCCAAGTGATGGTGGACGAAGCTGAAACTTCCAGCTCATAGTATGGAGACGAGATCCTTCTGAGTCCCTGAAAATCTTTAAGTTAAACAACGTTACATATGGAACTTCGCCAACTCCCTTTTTGGCGATTCGGTGTTTAATGCGGCTAGGAGAGATGGCGCAAGCAACTCTTCCAAAAGTCGCAAAGGTTATTCAGAATGATTGTTATGTTGATGATTTGTTGACTGGCGCCGGATGCGTTGAGGACCTGCAAAGCCTTCGAGACGAAGTTTATCAGGTCTTGCAAGAGGCAGGCTTTGAATTGGCAAAGTGGTTTTCAAACTGCCCAGAGTTATCCGCATCTGATAGCGCTGTAATGCCACTTATGGCAGACTCAGACATAACCAAGACCCTTGGCTTGGTTTGGTTACCGGTTAAAGATTACTTTCAATTTCGGTTGGATGACTCTTTCCTGGATATTCGCGCGACGAAGCGAAATATTTTGTCGGTGACTGCTCGACTTTTCGACCCACTTGGCCTCTTGTGTCCTTTGGTCACAAAGGCAAAGATGTTGTTGGAGAACTGTTGCTTCGAAAATTAGATTGAGACGAGTCGCTACCGATGCAGTTGCTCACGTCGTGGGAGACGTTTAAAGCGACGCTTTTGCAGCTGCCTAAAATTAAGGTATTGCGATTCGTCAACACAGATCCACAAGTCCCGATTCAAATACATGGTTTCGCTGACGCTTTCATGCAAGCGTATGGAGCGTGCATCTACGTTCGGAGTCAAACTGCTAAAGGTTTGAAAGTGTCTTTATTGACCGCCAAATCGATAGTAGCTACCCTCAAGACGAAAACTTTGCCTCGCCTTGAGCTGTGTGCAGCTCACCTTTTAGCAGATCTCTAGAATCGTGTCAGGCCTTTGCTAAATTCTCCCATTGAGAATGTTTTCCTGTGGACAGACTCCAAGATCAATTTGGAGACACGTTCCCACGAAAGTCAACCCAGCAGACATAGTGTCCCGAGGATGTGACGTAGAGGAGCTTACAACGTCCATTTGGTTCGGTGGGCCTTCGTTCTTGATAGTCTCAGAAAATAATTGGCCTGTAAATAAACATTTCGAACTGCCGGCTGATGTAATGTCGATGGAGCTACGCAAATCGGCAATAGCTCTCGTAGTCAGCCCAGAGGCAAACTATGCGCTTCAGAAAATAGAGTCCTTTTCGTCGCACCTGAAGCTTCTGAGAGTGTTCGTGTGTGTTTTTCGTTTTATTCAAAGGTGCAGAAAGGTGTCGAAGCCCTTTGAAAAAAGTATTTCGCCAAGAGAACTGGATTTCGCTTTTGATAAAATTGTCGAAGTTATCCAATTTCACGAATTCAGGGACGACATAAGTAAAATTCTGAAAAATAAACCGGTAGCAACGAATATTCAAAAGTTAAACCCTTTTCTTCAGGAAAATAAATTAGATTGGTGCTCCTCGACATTGCTACGAGTTGGGGGTCGGTTATTGAATGCTCCTATTCCGCACGAAGCCAAATTCCCGTTGTTGCTGTCTAAAAGCTCACAGTTCGTCAGATCCTATGTGTCATACCTGCACGTTACGAACTGTCACGCTGGCCCACGAGCTCTCGTAAGTCGTCTGCGCGAGAAAATCTGGCTAGTTAATTCTCAAGAAGTCTGCCGACGAACAGTTCGTTCGTGCATGCGCTGCTTTCGCTGTAAGCCGCAACTCTTGACGCAAATTATGGGAAACTTGCCAGCAGAAAGACTTCGAGCTCTCCGCCCGTTTAATATTTGTGGCGTTGATTTTTGTGGTCCCTTCAGCACAACGTATCGTATCCGTGGTAAGCCACCGTACAAGTCGTACGTGGCCTTGTTCGTCTGTTTGACCTAATCACTGATGCGTTCTTGTTGGCATTTCAAAGGTTCGTGAGTCGTCGCGGGATTCCGAAGAGGATGTGGTTGCGATAACGCCACCAGATTCGTCGGCGCAGATCGCTACATGAGAGAGTTCCGAGCCCGTCTGGAACTCTTCGGACGGTAGGCCATGACCTCTTGACCGCGGAACGAGCTCGGAACTCTCACCAGTGTGGAGGCCGTGCTCAACTCCAGGCCCCTCGGAGCTCGAAGCAGAGACCCGAACGACGGCGAGGCCCTGACCCCCGGGCATCTCCTCATCGGCGGCCCTCTTCTGGCCCCACCATCAGCGGCGCTCCCGGACCAGATCAGCCTGACCTGCTTGCGACGATGGCGAGGTGTCTCGTCTCTCAGGCACAGGTTTTGGCAGCGGTGGTCCCGGGAGTACATCTCCAGCCTCCAGCAGCGGTCCAAGTGGCACCAGGTGGAGCCCAACATCGTCGTGGGAGCGCTCGTCGTCGTCGCAGAATACAACCGCCCCAGCAGTGGAGTATAGGACGAGTGGTAGCGGTGCTCGCCGGCGCCGATAGCAAGGTTCGCGTGGCGGACGGGATGTATCGGCGAGCTGTCCACCGACTGGCCCTGTAGCCCGTTCTGGGCTGAAGGACGTCGTCCCTTCAGAGTGGGCGGTGTTTGCGCACTTGGCGCTTGTATTTGAAATCACTAGTTGTAGGGCGAGAGCGTGAGCCAATAAAGCTTTCTTCCGTTTGCTCTTGCGAATTCGTCCCGTCTCTCGCCACCGTAGCTTAAGTTAGGTTCTAAGAGAAATTATTGAAATATTAAAGTTAGTGATCAATCAAACGTCATTGTAACCACTCCTTTTCGTCGTCGCGCTTTCGAAATAGTTTCTTCACAAGTTTCGCAAAATAAATCGTCTCGAACTACTGCAGTAACATGTTTTCGCGTTGTTAATACAAAACAGTTAAATTTTCAACGACTTTTTTGTCAATTTCATTTATCTTTGATTTTTTTCTGTTGTATATAGATTTTAATGTGTGGTCCGGTTTATGTGCGACACTTATGTTTTCTTTGTCGTAGCATTCCGATTTCGCTACACGTTCGGATAACGCCGCGACGTATGTAACTGACATATATTTTTTGTTTTTATTGTTTTTAACGCTATTTTGTTTTGTTGTTTTGTGTTCCGTTAATAATGATTTTATTATGCGTTTTGGGGAATCATTGTCTGTCAACATTGATTTTGTCTCCTGGGTCGTCTCTTCGTGGTAATCCTTGTCTGAAATTTTGAGCATTCTCTGTATACAGCTTCTAGCTGTATTTATTATCATTTGTTTTGGGTGTTTGGAGTTAAAATTGATGATTCGTCCGGACGCAATTGGTTTCTTGTACCATTTTAATTTTAATCGGTTTCCACGTCTTATTATTACTGAGTCCAAATAAGCTAATTGATCGTTTTCCTCTAGTTCCATTGTAAATTTTATATTATTGGCGAAAGAGTTGAGCATGGTCAGTGTAGTTTTAATGTCATCCTCTTGAATGATTGGCCGGCGAGGCCAGGCATTCCTTTAAATTGTGTGTAAAAATTTTTTTCAAATTTGAAATATATGTTTTTTTGAATATAATTTTTTTTTTTTATTATGTCCATAAATATTGTTTTAGGTATTTTAGTGTGTTTTTGTATTATTATCTATTTGTTTTTAGATCTGTCGGTATACTCGGAAATAATGAAATTACGTCAAATGAAATTAATCTTTCATCGTCGCCAATATATGTGTTGTTGATATTGTCTTTGAATTCTTTTGAATTTTTGATGTTATATTTGTTATGTTTTTTAAATATTCTTTAAAATAAACGATCGAGTAATATACCGATTGAACGCAGTGTAGGGGAGCTAAGTGCCGAAAGAAGTACAGAAAATATCAAAAGAGGGTTTTTATATTTTTTACACAAACCCCGCGACAATAATATGCCGCACGCACGAAGTGTGGGGGAACTAACGCTTAAGCTCAAGCGGCAGCGGTGTCGGTGTGCGTTTGTATGTGTACGTGGCTAGCGGCTCTTCCTAGGCAAATATAAGCCTAATGCCGAAAAGCGCGCAAAAATTATGAAAAGCGCGGGAAAATTGTAAAATCCGTAGAAAAATTTTGAAAAGCGCGGGCAAATGTTCAGACAAACTGCGGGGAAAGTTTTTGCCGCTAGTTTTTAGAAATCTATGCTTTTCACAATTTTCACTTTTTTCCAGCTATTTTATTTATACCCTAAATTGGTGCTCATTACAGCGAAAATTAGGGTAATTAAGTTTGCACTAATTGGGTCGACGACGATTATTTAATTTGCTTGTCTATGGGCCAAGCGATTCACATATAATTCGAAATATATTATGTTTATTGCAGAATTTTGGTTGTTAGTACAAGAAAATTTTAATTTCTTGGTTAGAATGCTCACTATCTACCGATTCTTACACGAATGCAAAAAGTTGAAAGATGGGCCAAAACAAAAAAATTAATAAAACACCACAGAATAACTTTCAACTTTTAGCACTCTATACCTGGTTGGCCGTCTCGACAATTGCAATTTCCTTTTTTATATACATTTTCCAGCGGAAGCAGCAAATTAAACAATTAAAGTTGCAGCGGCGGAAGAAACGTCTTGGGCAATGGAACGGCAAAAAATTTCCAAAGACGAAATTTGTTTGGAATTAAACTTGTTAATTTTTTTAGCCGAACCGACACGAATGGTAATTGTTCTAGTTTTCACCGAAAAAAGTTGGTAAACAAATCGCGAACTCTACTGCGATCACGTCGGGGTCACCTACTCGCTTTCACAATCGTGTTTTTTTTTTTTTTTTGTGACTTGGGCATTAGTTCCACCAATGCCTCGCAAGGTCATGCACACGTCCTCTCTTGTACTTTTGAGCCTCTGAGCGAGCTCATCGGTCACAAAAATTTATTTGTGAACCAGAGTCGAGCAACGCTCGAGCTAATACAAACTCGCCACTTTTGGTTTGAACGCTCACAACAGCAGTTGCAAGAATGACTCGATCCGATGCAGTCGCATGCAAAACATGCTAAGTGGATGGAGTCTCCTGCATGAGCGTGGGCTGAGAAGAAATTGCGTTTGGGGAATATATGAGTAGCAACGTGTGATGTGAGGAGTTGCACACTCTATTTCAGTTCGATTTGCATTTTTTGGCCGTTTGACCCTTTTTAAAGCAGTTAATGCATAAGGGTGCTCTTTTAGCGAAATCGAAACTTTGCTGAACTGTTGGGGATGCGAAGGAAGCGCAGTTTCCAATCTGATGTATTGCTGAGTTGCAATACACGCATTGAACAGAGTCGTTCCTGGCAGCGATAAACGAAAAACTCCTAATTACTTTATTCTTAGGGTTAAATTGAACCTGCTGAACAGTTTTGGGCTTGGAAGCCACTTCCGCTACCATATGTTGGTATCGCCTTTTGTGGTGCGACAACTCCACCAACTTCGTCGGCGCGGATCGGCACATGAACTATCTGAATCCTACTGCAGTCACACAAGTTTCGCATTCGTTAATACCAACTAGTATTAAATTTTCGTGGTGACCCCGACGTGATCGCAGTAAAATCCGCGATTTGTTACCAATTTTTTTTTTTGTGAAAAACTAGAACAATTACCAACAAACACATACAAGCAAATTAGTCGTGTCGGTTCGGGTAAAAATTAATAAGTTTAATCTTCCGAAATAAATTTCGTTGCTGGAACTTTTCTGCCGTTCCTTTAGTTATTGCCCAAGCGGTTTCTTCGTCGCCGCTGCAACTTTAATTGTTTAATTTGCTGCTTCCGCTGGAACATGGATTTAAAAAAGGAAGTTGCAATTATCGAGTCGGCCAACCTGGTACAGACTGCTAAAAGTTTAAAGTTAATCTGTGGCGTTTTGTAAATTCTGTTTGTAATTGTAATTAGTGGACTGCTCGCCGATACTCCCCCTCCTGCGTCCTGACGCGAACCTTGCTATCGGCGCCGGCGTGCACCGCTACCACACGGCCTATCTTCCACTGCTGGGGCGGAAGGTTGTCTTCGGCGACAACGACGAGCGCTTCCACGACGATGTTGGTGCCTGAGAGACAAGACACCTCGCAATCGTCGCAAGCAGGTCAGGCTGATCTGGTCCGGGAGCGCCGCAGATGGTGGGGCCAGAAGTGGGCAGCCGATGAGCAGATGACCGGGGGTCAGGGCTTCGCCGTCGTTCGGCTCGCTGCTTAGAGCTCCGAGGGGCCTGGAGTTGAACACGGTACTTTTCAGACTTCACGACTGCCTCCCATAGTCCGCCGAAGTGCGGTGCTCAGGGCGGTATGAACGTAAACTCGCATCCTTTTTTTGATGCTCCTCCAGACGGGCTCGGAACTCCCTCATATGCCGATCTGGTCTATGGTTGATGGTTGGTGGCCACACTTCTCCGGAATCCAGCGACGACTCACGAACCTTTGAAATGCAAAAAGAACGCATCAGTGGTTAGCTCAGGCATTAATTATAAGAGGACCGCTTTGGACGCAAGACAGACGAACAAGGCCACGTACGACTTGTACGGTGGCTTACCACCGATACGTTGAGCTGAAGGGACCACAAAATCAACGCCACAAATATTGAACGGGCGGAGAGCTCGAAGTCTATCTGGGGGCAAGTTGCCCATGCACGACCGAACTGTTCGTCGGCAGACTTCTTGAGCATTAACTAGCCATATTTTCTCGCCCAGACGACTTACGAGAGCTCGGGCCAGCGTGACAATTCGTAACGTGCAGGTATGACACATAGGATCTGTCGAACTGTAAGCTTTTAGACAGCAACAACGGGAATTTGGCTTCGTACGGGATAGGAGCATTCCATAACCGACCCCCAACTCGTAGCAATGTCGAGGAACACCAATCAAATTTATTTTCCTGAAAAAGGGCTTTAACTTTTGAATATTTGTTGCAACAAGTTTTTTTTTCCGAATTTTGCTTTTTTCGTCCCTGAATTCTTGACATTGGATAGCTACGACAATTTTTTCAAAAGCGAAATCCAGTTCTCTTGGCGAAATACATTTTTCAAAGGGCTTCGACACCTTTCTGCACCATTGAATAAAACGAAAAAGCTTCAGAAGCTTCAAGTGCGACGAAAATGACTCTATTTTCTGAACCAATAATTTGGTTGAGGGTTGACTACGAGAGCTAGTGATCTGCTAAAAGGTGAGCTGCACACAGCTCAAGGCGAGGCAAAGTTTTCGTCTTGAGGGGAGCTACTTTCGATTTGGCGGTCAATAAAGACACTTTCAAACCTTCAGCAGTTTGAGTACGAACGAAGAAGCGTAGCGAAACCATGTATTTGAATCGGGACTTGTGGATCTGTGTTGACGAATCGCGATACCTTAATTACCTTAATTTTCGGCAGCTGCAGAAGCGTCGCTTTAAATGTCTCCCACGATTTAAGCAACTGCATCGGTAGCGACTCGTCCCAATTTAATTTTCGAAGCCACAGTTCCTGCAACAACATCTTTGCCTTTGTGACCAAAGGACACAAGAGGCCAAGTGGGTCGAAATGTCGAGCATAAAGAGTCATCTAACCGAAATCTTTAACCGGTAACCAAACCACGCCAAGGGTCTTAGTTACGTCTGAGTCTGCCATAAGTGTCATTACAGCGCTATCAGATGCGGATAACTCTGGGCAGTTTGAAAATCACTTTGCCAATTCAAAACCTTCCTCTTGCAAGACCTGAGAACTTCGTCTCGAAACTTTGCAGGTCTTCAACGCATCCGGCGCCAATCAACAAATCGTCAACATAACAATCATTCTGAGTAACCTTTGCGACTTTTGGAAGAGTTGCTTGCGCCATCTCTCCTAGCCGCATTAAACACCGAATCGCCAAAAAGGGAGTTGGCGAAGTTTCATATGTAACGGTGTTTAACCTAAAATTTTCAGGGATTCGGAAGAATCTCCATACTATGAGCTGGAAATTTCGGTCAGCTTCGTCCACCATCAATTGACGATACATCTTTTTGACGTCAGCCGCAAGGGCATGCTTATGCATTCGAAACCGAAGCAGAGCGAGTAGAGCTCCTCTTGAGCCTACCATCAAGATGTCAATCACACTACCTGCGTGGAAGTACGGCTCGATGCATCGAAAACTACTCTCAACTTAGTTGAAGTACTTTTGTGGCCGTAAAACGCATTGGTGCGGAATGAAACAGTGCGGAGTATTCGGAATTTTGTCATTGGTGAAGGACATGTGGCCCATTGAAACGTATTCCTCCATGAATTCAAGATACAGCTTCTTAGCGAAGGGTTCCTTTACTTTCCTTCTAGCGACAAAATCTACGTTTCGCAACTTCGTATGATGAACCAAGAGTATTGGGTCAGATTTGTACGGCAAACGAACCGAAAATCTACCGGGCGACAATCTTTGATTATTTTTCTGAAAGTGTTGTTGACAGAGTTTTTGCTCACAAGTATGGACTTTAGCCTTGGGTGGCAAGTCCTCGACAGACCAAAATTCCTGTGGTTGTGTCAATTGACTCCAACGCCTCCTCCTGGCAGCAGAAATATACTATTTTTTCAGCCTTAACATACATTTTCAGAGGCACATCCCCATCAATAAGTCAACTTCGGTCGCGTGTAGACGTGTGTTCTTAACGCTCCGGAAAAACAATAAGCCACTAAGTCGAAAACGTTCGAAAAAATTTATAAACGCGAGGTTTTGCGATTCGCGATGCTAATTCGCATATCGTAAACTAAAGTTTTAGTTAATTAATTAATAAATATTACGCTCTATCAATAAATGAGTAAGAACGTGGATCAGCGCACTTAACGCCAAAAACAACAAGACGAAGCCCGTGAAAAAATTCAGAGAGAGCAAGACAAACGTCGTCTCTCTTTGGCCCGAAACAATGCTTATTTCTCGTTCACGAGTAATACTCTAGAACCGAAAGTGCAAGAAAGTGCAAGTTCACTGACCGCCGAAAACCAGAGAGCTTGCTCTCCCGCCCTGCTTTTCACCGCACAAACACCATGGAGTGAGCAATGCAAAACTCCAACCGAGCTTCTGCCACCTAGTGCAACAACAACTACTACGTCAACTACAACGGTCTCTGTCGCCAACAATGCAATAACGACTCCACTCTCTCCTTCTGCAGCGGGTAAAGCAACAACACAACCAAGTGCAAAAATCGGGTTAAACGGCAAAAACAAAGCTACGGTAGAAAAAATTACAATTCCGCAAGCGGGTTCGGCCATGCAGACAGGCATGGATCGCTATATTAATATTTCCAAGCGCAAGCTAACCCCCCCAAAAAAATCTGACGGCAATATGCCCAAAATAAACCGTACCAACAAAGGCCCTGAAAATCTCGGGCCATTAAATGAAAATAGATTTTCCATTCTGGCGGAGCCTGAAACAGAGTACGAAGAATTAGCCCCAAAGAAACTTAAGCCCCCACCTATCTTTATTCGGGAGAAGATCTCCAACGTCCTAGTCAATTAAATAGTTCCGAGCTAGTCGGGAAGGATAACTTTCATGTTATTCCGCTTATGAAAGGGAATATAAGCGAAACCAAACTTCAAACCAAAACCGAAGATGATTTCCGAGCAGTGTCGAAGAACCTAAACAATGCCAAAAAGAATTACTACACGTACCAGCTAAAAAGTTGCAAGGGCTTACAAGTTGTCCTCAAGGGAATAGAACCCGATGTGACCCCCTCCGAAATTATAGAGGCTTTAAAAGAAAACGGTTTTTGCGCCAAAAATGTTATAAACAACCAACCACTTTTCAAGGTCGAGCTGGGGCCAGACAGCAGAACTTTGAAAAAAAACGCAGTGCACCCAATCTACAAGTTGCAGTACCTTCTGCACCGTAGGATCACAGTAGAAGAGCCGCACAAACGGAACGGGCCAGTGCAATGCACAAACTGCCAGGAATACGGACACACCAGGGCTTACTGCACCCTCAGGTCAGTTTGTGTAGCTTGTGGCCCTGCCAACAAGGGAGACTCTCTCACTAAAAAGTGTGTAAACTGCCAAGGAAACCACACAGCCAACTACAGAGGCTGTCCAGTCTACAAGGAGATGAAAAGTCGGATGCAAAGAGCGACAACGGCACGCCAGAACATTTACATGAAATCACAAACGACACCCGAAGTTTTCTTCGCAAAAGCAGCCAGGTCATCATTTGGCCCTTCAATTACCACCAACAGCATTTCCTAAGCCAGTGCTCTAAGATCAGGCACAGCTCACATAAAACCGAAAACTGATAACATACAGCAGGCCATGGGACAGCCACAAAGTAACATGGAAACTATGATGATAACTTTGCAACAAAATATGATGGAATTTATGTCCTTCATGAAAACCACCATGCAAACTCTAATGCAAAACCAAAATATCTTGTTACAAATGCTTGCAGCTCAGCAGTCCAAATAATTATGCCTAGCCTCCAAATAACTCTGTGGAACGCCAACGGTGTTTCATGGAATATACCTGAAATAACTCAATTTCTGAACGAAATCACATCGACGTTATGTTGCTGGAAGAAACGCATCTCACCAGCAAATATAACTTTCAAATACGAGGAAACACGTTCTACGGCACCGATCATCCAAATGGTAAAGCACATGGCGGAGCCGGCATATTAATAAGAAACCGTATCAAACACCACTTTCACCAACGGTTTGCAAAAAATTATCTGCAAGCTACATCGATAAAATTACAGTTGGGCACCAGCAACCTTGCCATTGCCGCTGTCTACTGCCCACCCCGCTTTACAGTCTCAGAAGACCAATTCATGGACTTCTACAATTCACTTGGAGAGCGATTCATAGCAGCATGTGATTACAGCGCCAAGCACACACACTGGGGATCCCGCCTTGTTACCCCCAAAGGAAGGCAACTATATAATGCACTCATCAAAACATGCAACAAACTGGACTACGTTTCACCAGGCAGTCCTACATACTGGCCAACAGATCCTAGAAAACTACCTGATTTAATTGATTTTGCTGTGACAAAAATTATTTCTCGCAATCTAATATCTGCAAAATCGCTTTTTTATCTATCATCGGACCGCTCACCAGTGCTAATAACTCTTCTTCAAAGCCCGGAATTAATCGAGCACCCTTGCAGGTTAACGTCGCATCGAACCAACTGGCTGAAGTTCAAAAAGTACGTAAGTTCCCACATCGAACTAACTCCACAGCTCAACTTCAAGGAGGACATCGACTTCTATGCCAATGCACTGGAGTCTGTACTCATCGCAGCAGCCAAAGTGCTCTACATCGCAAGGGAGGGATGGGCACACACACCAACACAAAACTAACCTTGAAATCGAACAGCTTGTTTTGGAGAAAAGACGTTTGAGGCGTGCTTGGCAAACCAGCAGATCGCCATCCTCAAAACATAGTCTTAAGGAAGCTGGTCGCAGACTTACCAGGGCTCTAAGGCACAAAGAAGAAAAAGCACAACGCCAGTACATTGAGAAACTTTCACCCACCAGCACCAAGCATCCCCTGTGGAGGGCCCACCAAAATCTAAGTGCGCCGGCCGAAACAGTAATTCCCGTAAGAGACTCTTCAGGCAGCTGGGCCAGAAGCGACAAAGACAGAGCCTGTACATTTGCTTTACACCTTCGAAATGTTTTTCAGCCAAACCCTGCAAATAATTCATTCACACTACCGTCGCCGTCAATTCGAGGTGGAACTGAGACGGCGCCAATTCTGTTCCAAGCAAACGAAGTTGCAAAATTCATCAGCGAGCAATTAAAAACAAAAAAAAACCCCAGGCGGTGATCTAATAACTCCTAAGATGCTAATTGAACTCCCAAACTGTGCAGTTGAGGTAATTTGTAAACTATTTAACGGTATTACACGACTTGGCTACTTCCAGGAAAAGATCACACAACACCAGCCTCATATAGACCGATAAGTTTACTCTCGTGTCTGTCAAACTGCTCGAAAAAGCCTTTTGACACGCATAATCCCATATCTGAAAGAGCACAACATTATTCCGGCGCATCAATTTGGCTTTCGAGAAAGCCATGGAACAATAGAGCAAGTTAACAGATTAACAACAGAAATACGAACTGCATTCGAGTCTCGGGAATACTGCAGTGCGGTATTCCTTGACGTTGCGCAGGCTTTCGACCGAGTCTGGCTCGATGGCCTTATGCATAAAATCAGAGCGTTTCTACCGGAAAACACTCACAGGATACTTGAATCGTACCTTTACAACAGAGCCTTCGCCGTGAGATGCAACACTACAATATCCGACGATTACACGATAGAGGCTGGAGTTCCTCAAGGTAGCGCCCTTGGTCCAACTCTATTTCTCCTTTACACCGCAGATATTCCCACCGCGATCTTAAGTCGGTCCAAATGCCCAATTCAGGCAACAGCACAACTAGCTGATCATCTCGTGGTAGTGGAGAGGTGGTTATCAGACTGGCGTATAAAAATAAATGCGCAAAAGTGTAAACACATAACGTTTACTGACAAACGTGTCCCCCGCTAACTCTGAATAACACGCCACTTCCACAAGCTGACGATGTAACGTACCTTGGCGTCCACCTTGACAGAAGACTTACATGGCGGAGACATATCGAAGCTAAGAAAATTCATCTAAAACTAAAACCCAATAACCTCCATTGGCTCATAAACGCTCGCTCCCCCCTCTGGCTGGACTTCAAGGTTCTGCTCTACAATTCAACGGTTAAGCCAGTCTGGACTTACGGCTCCCAATTGTGGGGAAACGCGAGCAGCAGTAACATCGACATTATCCAGCGAGCACAATCAAAAATCCTGAGAACTATCACTGGGGCACCTTGGTATGTTCGGAACGACAACATCCACAGAGATCTGGGCATTCTACCCGTAAAAGACGAAATTTCAAAACAAAAGGCGTCCTACCACACCAAGCTAACTTCTCATCCAAACCAGCTCGCCAGGGGCCTAGCCAGGGTTTCCAACCGGACCCGATTGCAACGAAATGACCTTCCAGCTCAGCAATAGTTATTAGAGCCCTTACATCACGCGTCAGTCAACTTGACTGTCAGATATAGCTTTTTAATTTAAGATTTTATATACTTATTGTTAGTCTCAATTCAGAGAAGATTCAATAAATAAAATGCATATGTAGAAAAAAAAAAAAAAAAACATTACATTTTCAGAGGCACATCCCCCTGACACTATCCAGTCGAAAACTGTCTTTTGTAAGATGAGGAGTTAAGGCCCCTGCTTTATCTGGCCAAGGGATAAAAGTTCAAAGAACGTATCAGCTTGAAGAAGAATGGATCTGCCAACTGAATATTTTCAGGCACCCTCAACCCGCTGGAGTTCACCGCTTGATCCGGATGATAACCAAAAATATTTTTTTTCATAATCCAAAAATCGGACGACAACTACTCGCGACTTCACAATCGTGTGTATTTTTTTGTGGCTTGGGCATTAATTCCTCCAATGCCTCGCAAGCTTATGCTCACGTCCTCTTTTCTAATTTTGAGCTCCTGACCGAGCTCATCGGTTACAAAATTTATTTGTGAACCAGAGTCGCGCAACGCTCGAGCTAATACAAACTCGCCACTTTTGGTTTGAAGGCTCACGACAGCAGTTGCAAGAATGACTCGATCCGATGGATGAAGACTCCTGCATGAGCGTGGGCTGAGAAGGGGGTGGCAACGCGAGATTTTTGTTTGGGGAATATATGTGTTGCAACGTGCAACACTTGCACACTCTACATCTGTTCGATTTGAATTTTTTGACTGAGTGACCCATTCTTAAGCAGTTAATGCATAAGTGTGCTCTTTAAGCGAAATCGAATCTTTGCTGAACTGTTAGGGCGCAGGAAGCGCAGTTTCTAATCTGATTTTCAGCTGAGTTACAATACACGACAAACGAAAAACTCCTAATTCCATTCGTCTTAGGGTTAGATTGGGTCTGCTGAACAGTGGCTTGGCAGCCTCTTCCGCTAACATATGTTGGTATCGCCTGTTGAGGGCCGCTCCACATTCGTTCCAAAGTGAAAGTTCTTCCCATTATCTTTTAGTTCCAGAATCGACCTTGCTCATTACCAGATGTATTAAAATAGCACTATTAAAGCGTCTATCATCCCCAATAGACAGCAATAAGTCATACAAGGCTGTGACCGTGTCGAAGAGGGTTCTCAAGGCTGTAGCTGAAGGCTGGTAAAATTTTTGCATATGTTGTCAAAAAAAATATGACAATCATTATCGTACACCCGCAGCTTCAGGCTAGCAAGGGCTTTGGGATAATTTTCCGCAGTGACTTTTATGGCCCTTACTGTTCCAAAAGCGTCTAAACAAGAAAATTAATTGATTGAATTGAATTCATCATTGTCAACGAAAGTTTCGAAAAGACTTATAAAATTTTTGAATTCGGAGTGTTTTCCGCTAGAAGTTGGCGGAGCGGATTTCTCGATATTACTTTGTTTGAATTTATTCAGCAATGACTTTGTCAATACGGCCTTCTCTTCCACTCTTCCTGGTTTTGCGAAAGTGAAGCATTTTCAATGTGCGTGTTTAGAATCTCAAATCGAATCACAGATAATTTAGCTTCTTTAAAATGGCGATTCGTTCGGTTAATACTTTTCATTCAAACATCCTCGTTGGTGTTTAAGCACACCGATATTCTTGGTTGCTATTGCGTTTATCTGTATTTATTTCGTTGATATCGAAGAGGTGTTAAATGTTTATTGTTATTAATATTATTAATTTGTTAAATAATCTAAGAAAACCAACAAGTAATATACTTATTGCACGCACTGTAGGGCAGCTAACCCTCAAGCTCAAGCATACCGAAAAAAACGAACAAACGTTTAAGCATACCGAAAGTTGCACTGCTGCAGCGATCGAGAACGAAAACGACCAAAGATAACTAGCGGCAACAGTGTTGGTGGGCGTGTGTATGTGTACGCGGCTAGCGGCTCTTCCTAGGCAAATGCTAAAGGAAAATGATACATAGACCGATATCTAAAGTCAACGAATATATAAGCCTGACGCCGAAATGCTCGCAAAAATTATGAAAAGCGCGGGGAAAATGTAAAAAGCGCGGGAATATTCTGAAACGCGCGGGAAAATGTCCAGACAAACGTCGGCGAAAGTATTTGCCGCTAATTTTTGAGAAATACACTTTTCACAATTTGTACTTTTTCCAGCTGTTTTATTTATACTCTAACTTGGTGCTCACTACGACGAAAATTGGGGAATTAAGTTTGCACTAATTGGGTCAACGACGAATATTTTATTTGCTTGTTTATGGGCCAAAGCGATTCACATATAATTCGAAATATAGTATGTTTATTGCAGAAGTTTGGTTGTTAGTGCATGCAAATTTTTATTTTTTGGTTAGAAAGCTCACTGACTATTTTTATACGAATGTTGAAAGATGGGTCAAAACACAAATAACAAAACGCCACAAATTTACTTTCAACTTTTAGCACTCTATACCTGGTTGGCCGACTCGAAAATTGCAACTTCCTTTCTTACATCCATGTTCCAGCGGCAGCAGCCAATTAAACAAATTAAGTTGCAGCGGCGGAAGAAACGTCTTGCCAACAACCAAAGGAACGGCAGAAAATTTCCATCAGCGAAATTTATTTCGGAATTTAATTTTTTAGCCGAACCGACACGATATAATTAAAGTTTTTACCGAAAAAAATTGGTAAACAAATCGCGAACTCTACTGCGATCAACTCGGGGTCACTTTGAAAAATTTTATACTAGTTGCTATTAACGAACGCGAAACTTGTGTGTCTGCAGTAGGATTCGAGGTAATTTATTTGCGATAATTACTTGTGTAAATTGCGCGAAAATGCGAATGATTTCGATGAAGTTCAAATGATCGCTAAATTTAATATTCCAATAATTTCTCTTAGAACCTAACTTATGCTTAGGTGGCGAGAGACGGGGCGAATTCGCAAGAGCGAACGGTCGAAAGCTTTATTGGCTCCAGCTCTCGCCCTACAATTAGTGACTCCAAATAAAAGCGCCAAGTGCGAAAAAAAAAACTTCTTCATCAAAGGTTTGAGGATATCTGTATGGCTTCCTATATACTGGGTTTTAATGTTTGGTTCGTATTGAATGTTTAATAGTATTTGTAAAAGTCAAATTTTCACTTCCTATATACTGTATGTCATTATAGTCAAACCAAACTTTCTTTAAAATTTCTCTTTCCACTTCGTTCAAATGTTCTAATCTGTATTCATTACATTCTTTTAATTTATTATTGATTGCAAAATTAAATGATTGATCCTTTGATAAGGGCGGATTAAGACATTCTAATGCGGTCTTATCCTCTTCAATGCGGTCTTATCCTCTTCAATCTCTTTTACCTTTAACTGATGGTGGACTAAGGCATCATTTTCATCATATTTTATATAAAGTAATGTGTCTCCTAACGTCACTGTTTCTTCTTCATAGTTTATTTTCGCTTTACTTTCTTTCAAATAATCTCTACCTATTAAAATGTCATAACTCTCAGAAAATTTATGTAAATAAAACTTTTGTTTAACTGGGCAGATGTTGCATGGGTCTAATGTTATACTTTTATTTAATTCCATTGATCCATTTATTGTGAATACTTTTAATTTCTCATCTTGTTCTTGATTCTTTACAAAATTTAACGCAATAAATTGATAGATGACCCTGTATTTATCATAGCTCTAAAAAGTTTTTCTTTAATCATTACTCTGAAATATGGGCAACATTTTCTGTATCCGAGGCAACTTGCTGAAATTTTACGTCCGTTCGTTGTCTCTTAACAGGTGTATTCGGTGTTTTGGGCCCTACCTTGATCTAGGTTCCTCCTATACTCATGATAATTTCCCTGCTTTTGAGAGGGAATTTAATTCCTGTTTGGTGAACTTTGGGGATTTGTTGAATTTGAATTGTTATTATTTCTTGGATAATTATATTTATGTTGTTTCTTGGATAGAATGGGAATTATTCCTCTGATAATAATAATTCCTTCGACTATCATGGCGCCTGGGTTTATAAATATCAAAAGTGTCTGCATCCCAATGACCTAGAACCATTCTTCTTTTAAATTGGCAAGTGTTATTATATCTTTTTTTGATAAGGAATTATACAATCTATCGGGAAGTTTCCTTTCGATAAAATCCCTTATTGTTTTTTGAAGAACTTGTGTGAATTAACTTGTCTGTTGGATCTGATTTTAATTCTAACTTATTGTGTTAATTTGATCTTCTGGTTTTTAGTTCATTTACGAACTTACTGATGCTTCCTTGATAACGGGTGTCACGAACGTGCTGTATGATCTTCTCGAATGGCTTGATCCTTAAAAGCTTTAATTAAGGCCACTTTTGCTGTTCCCCATGTATGGGATTTTTCCTCTTCGATGACTGCTTGCGCGGAATCGATGATGGTCCTCTCATTAGCTCCAAAGATGATGTGGATTTGACGAACATCTTGATAAGAATAAAGTTGCGGCAAAAACTCTTCTCTGGTAATGTAGCTACTTAATTTCGATGGATTTCCGTCGAAATAAGCTAGCTCTTTGATTTGTCCGGTTAGTTGATTCAGATTAATCTCAGACAACTGCGGTAGCACTGGTGGATTTGTTAATTAAATGTTCTTTGTTTTTTTTTTTTTTTCAATATTGACACCTTTTTGTTTTAAATATTTAAGCTCGAGTTGACCGAATTGGATTTTATTTCTTTTGTTTCTGCGTGAGAAAATTACACATTCTGTCTTTTTGTATATTCACGGAATTTCCGCTGATCGTTATCTACTAGTCGTATAGTAATATCCTTTAGTTGATCAGTACCGACGACTTTTAAAATGACTTCAAGATCCTACCGGCCGGGCCAATTAAATTTCCGAACCATTAGGGTAATATAAAAAAAAATTTTTATTTAATTTATTTTTATACTGGTTACAGACTTTTTTATTTGGAAGAACACTGACTGTCTTAAAACAAGTCTCGAACTGAATTCGCTTCTTAACTTAAACTTCGTTGACGATCATACCTCGGTTGAGCTTTGGAACCTTCTATGAGTGGCTTTAATTTAATATAATGTTGCAATAATTTGTTTTAGAACCTAACTTATGCTAAGGAGACGGGGCGAATTCGCAAGAGCAAACGGACGAAAGCTTTATTGGCTCCCGCTCTCGCCCTACAACTAGTGACTTCAATTTAAATAAACGCGCCAAGTGCGCAAACACCGCCCCCTATGAAGGGACGACGTCCCCCACACCAGCACGGGCAACAGGGCCAGTCGGTGGACTGCTCGCCAAAACTCCCCCTACTGCGTCCTAACGTCCGCCACGTGAAACTTGCTATCGGCGCCGGCGTGCACCGCTACCACACGGCCTATCCTCCACTGGGGCGGAAGGTTGTCTTCTGTGATCACGGCGAGCGCTCCCAAGACGATGTTGGGCTCCCCCTGGTGCCACTTGGACCGCTTTGGACGCAAAACAGACGAACAAGGCCACGTACGATTTGTACGGTGGCTTACCACGGATACGATACGTTGTGCTGAAGGGACCACAAAAGATGCACGCACCAAACGCTCGCATGGAAGCGTCAGCAAAGACATGTATTTGAATCGGGACTTGTGGATCTGTGTTGACGAATCTCGATACCTTAATTTTCGGCAGCTGCAGAAGCGTCGCTTTAAACGTAATGTAAGCAACTGCATCAGTAGCGACTCGCCCGAATCTAATTTTCGAAGCCACAGTTCCTGCAACAACATCTTTGCCTTTGTGATCAAAGGACCCAAGAGGCCAAGTTGGTCGAAAAGTCGAGCAGTCACCGACAAAATATTTCGCTTTGTCGCGCGAAGATCTAGGAAAGAGTCATCCAACCGAAATGGAAAGTAATCTTTGACCGGTAACCAAACGACGCCAAGGGTCTTAGTTAAGTCTGAGTCTGCTATAAGTGGCATTACAGCGCTATCAGATGCGGATAACTCTGGGCAGTTTGAAAACCACATTGCCAATTTAAAACCTGCCTCTGGCAAGACCGGAGAAACTTCGTCTCGAAGGCTTTGCAGGTCCTCAACGCATCCGGCGCCAGTCAACAAATCGTCAAAAAAAAAATCATTCTGAATAACCTTTGCGGCTTTTGGATGAGTTGCTTGCGACATCTCTCCTAGCCGCATTAAACACCGAATCGCCAAAAAGAGTGCTGGCAAAGTTTAACTTAAAAATTTTCAGGGACTCGGAAGGATCTTGTCCCCATACTATGAGCTGGAAGTTTCGGTCAGCTTCGTCCACCATCACTTGGCGATACATCATTTTGATGTCGGACGCAAGGGAAAATTTATGCAATAGTGGGCCTACCATCAAGATGTCAATCAACACTACCTGCGTGGAAGTACGGCTCGATGCATCGAAAACTACTCTCAACTTAGTTGAAGTACTTTGTGGCCGTAAAACGCATTGGTGCGGAATGAAACAGTGCGGAGTATTCGGAATTTTGTCATTGGTGAAGGACATGTGGCCCATTGAAACGTATTCCTCCATGAATTCAAGATACATCTTCTTTAGCGAAGGGTTTCCTTTCCTTTCCTTTCTAGCGACAAAAATCTACGTTTCGCAACTTCGTATGATGAACCAAGAGTATTTGGGTCAGATTTGAACGGCAAACGAACTGAAAATCTACCGGACTACAATCTTTGAGTATTTTTTCTCAAAGTGTTGTTGACAGAGTTGTTGCTCAGGAGTATGGACTTTAGCCTTGGGCGGCAAGTCCTCCACAGACCAAATTTTCTGCAGGGTTGTGTCAATTGACTCCAACGCTTCCTTCTGGCAGCTGAGCCTTTTCAGCCTTTAATTTATTTTCAGAGGCACACTGTCTTTTTAAGATGGGGAGTTCAGGCCCCTGCTTTATCTGGCCAGTAGATAAAAGTTCAAAGAACGTATCAGTGCCGATAAAAATATCTATTTTTTGGGCTTGAAGAAGAATAGATCAGCCAACTGAAGGAACCTTTCATAGCCAGCAATATTTTTCATGATCCAAAAACCAGACGACAACTGGCTGTTCACTACTCGCGACTTCACAATCGTGTGAATTTTTTTTTGTGGCTTGGACATTAGTTCCACCAATCGCAAGCTCATGCACACGTGCTCCTTGTAGTTTTAAGCCTCTGAGCGAGCTCATCGGTCACAAAATTTATTTGTGAACCAGAATCGAGCAACGCTCGAGCTAATACAAACTCGCCACTTTTGGTTTGAACGCTCACAACAGCAGTTGCAAGAATGACTCGATCCGATGCAGTCGGACAATTAAAAAGATCTGTTGTCAAAAAAATAAGACAATCGTTTTCGTACACCCGCTTTAGGCTAGCAAGGGCTTTGGGATAATTTTCCGCAAAGACTTGAAAGGCCCTAACTGTTCCTAAAGCGTCTCCAGCTAAACTCGAAATTAAATTATTGAATTTTTCAATATCGTGTAAAGTGTCGTCTGTGTCAACGAAAGTTTCGAAAAGGATTATAAAATTTTTAAATTATGAGTGTTTTCCGCTTAAAGTTGGGAGAGCAACGCTGTGCAGGCGGCATTGAGGTGGGCGATTTGCTGGCGGAGCCGATTTCAAAAAATATTTAAATAGGTTTTTTATATTTTGTATATAAACCCTGCGACAGTAACATGCCGCACGCATGCACAGTAGGGGAGCTAACGCTCAAGCTTAAGCATACCTAAAAAACGAACAAACGTTTAAGCACACCGAAAATTGCCCTGCTGCACCGATCGAGAACGAAAACGACCAAAGATAACTTGAAGTAGCGGCAGCGGTGTCGGTGTGCGTGTGTATGTGTAAATTAGAATTTTAGTGAGATGAACGATAGCTTCTCCTGTCCTCTCGGTGTAGGTAGACGTCAGGTCCATTGTCGCTTGTAGGCTGCTGACTGCTGGCTGCAGGCTGATGGTTGTTGGCTGCTGACTGCAGGCTTCTGGTTGTTGGTTGTTGGCTGCTGACTGCTGACTGTTGTCTGCAGGCTGCTGGTTGTTGGTTGTTGGCTGCTGGCTCTTAGCCGGCTGGCCTAAAAACTCCCAAATGATGATTTAGGAAGGTTACGTTGGGAGGGTAACTGCCCTTCGATCACTTCTGGCCTAGAGACTCAGTCAGTGTTCAAATGATAAATTGTTTAACGGCGGTTGACGGAGTTTGTTTTATGCTCTTTATTGAATCTAAATCAGAACTGAACTTAAGGGATTGACTTAAAGCTAACAGAGGCTTGTTTGCCGTCTGGGCACATGCATCCGGCTCATTGCATGGTCAGCAATTTGGCTGGGGCGATGTTGTTTACGTAAACTGTGGATAACGACTTTGGTTTGGCTGGCCCCAGTTAACTACTCCCCCTTCTAAGTTAAGGCCGCCCTCGGCCGTTATAATTCTGCAATTACTTCTTTTATTTAGATTGCGGATCTTTTTGCTCTACTAAGTCATTGGTACGTGATGAGCGCGCAGCATATTGCTCCTACAATAATTGCTGCGAGATAATTTTGGTTGTTGTCGATCTCATTTCTGAACTCCTTGATAAACTCCAAGTTTCGTTCTCTCAAGCGGTGAAGGTACGGGAGTCTGAGATCATCTTGGTTGACAGTGATTTTCAATAAGGGGGAGCTTGCTGCCCCCGGAGACGGTTGTGTTTATCATGGCCTGTTTGTCGAATGTGATGAGGAGTGTACCATGTATCCAGACTTCGATCCCATTGTCCACCCGAACGTTAACGGACTGTAGAACCTTCACGGACGAAACAGACAAAAGATCCCCAATGGGAGTGCTGGTGGGTTCCTCAAGCCAAACTGATTTTAAGTCTTCGTGGTCTAAAATATTCGGACTAACAATATTAATTTTGGCAAGGGTTATTGCAGGCATTAAATTCTGTAATTCCATCGTCAGCATTCTGTTTCTAGCAGGTAGTGTCTCATATAAGTGTCTAGTATCTACTTGTGATTTTTTGGCAGATCTCAGAATTTGATTAACGGTCGAGGTTAGCTGATTAATTTGATTTTGAATATTTGAGTTTATTTGAATTTGCCTATTACTTGACTCAACTGTATGAGTGACGAACGCGAACTCCTCTCACACTAGTATTTGGCCGTCAATGATGGGAATATACTAGGTCTGCGAATAATCAGTTATGTGAATTTGCCTATTACTTGACTTAACTGTATGAGTGACAAACGCGAATTCCTCCCACACTAGTATTTGGCCGTCAATGATGGGAATATACTAGGTCTGCGAATAATCAGTTATGTGAGCCGACGCCAAGGATAGGAAGAAATAAAATATGAGTCCGAATATGTGAAATTGAACTTGAGCTATTTTTTTGCTTATAGAGAGGTATCCCACCACCAATGAAATAAACTTAAACCAAAAAGTATGCCGGTGGCAATGAAACTTATAGCTAGTAAGAATTTATGCCAAGTAGCTTAAAAATGTAATAAAAATGAATAAAGAAGGATATCGTTGGTTGTATCATTTAAGATTGTCCTTGTGGACCACCCTCCCCTTAATGAGGACCGTGGTCCCCGCTTCTACGGCTCTCTCCTCACACAGGGGTGTGAGTTTATTTCCTAGCCTTCTGTAGGATTTTACCAATACCTTTTCCCCAACCTCGAAGACCGTTTTCTGCCGGGATGCGCTCTCCTGGCTTCTTACAAGTCCTCCGAGTTCGTCTGTACAACATTAGCTGGTCTTTTGTTAATGACCGAGTGAATTTATTTGTTGTACTTGGCAAAGGCTATTAAAATCAACTCTATGGTATCGGTTATACCTTTGTCAATCTTAATGCATCTGGCGAGTTCCAGCAGGGTGCAGTGAAAGCGTTCAACCTGTCCGTTAGATACACTGTGTAAGGGTGGTGCATTTGCGATACCAACCCCAAAGTGGTTAGTCAGCATGCTCGAGATCGTATGCGAATTCAATGAAGGTTCATTGTCGCAATAGATCGTTTTGGCTTTTGGAAAATATTTCATTAGCTGCAAAAGTGCTGGTTTCAGGTCCTCAATTGTTCTAGAGGGAATGGGTTGCGAACTTTAAGAATTCGTCGATGCACGTCAGGAAGAATTTCTTGTCCCCTGCATGGGACGAGATCGGTGACTCGCCGATTTCCTGTTTTTTGGGGTGCCTATCATATCTGGCCTTCGCGCAGGTCTTCCAGTTTTTAACAACTTCGTTGGCTAATTTAGTCATTTTAGGAAAATAATTTTTGGAGAGCACCTGCTTGACATTCTCCTGTGCTGATCTGAGTGCCCTATTGTGCTCGGCAGTAATGATTTCTCGTCTCTCCACAATTGCAAAAATGTCTGTCACTCGGTTTTTGCAATGCCAGATTTGGTGGCTGGGAATTGCCGGACCGGATGGTTTATGCAGATCGCAATGAATGGCATTTACACCCTTGGGGACTATGGTGTCCGCGAGCTCGCTCAAGCATCGATTCCATGCATGTGAAGTCAATGTTGTGTTGTCTCTTATTTCCAAAGAGCTCAAAGCTGAGTTTACACGGAAAGCGTGCTTCCTCCACAGTTATCTGGTTCTGAAAGCAATTCAATGGCTTCTCCGTTGCTTCGATGGTGTGTGTGAGCGACACTTCACTGTGGATAGTGGCTGCACACGAAAAAGCTTCTTCCGCCTCCACAACGTTAAGTTGCTGTCTGGAGAGGGCATCCGTGACGAAAATCTCCTTGCCGGGCTTATAAAACATTTTAGCGCCGGACTCGTCGATGCGATTGATTTGATTTTCGCACTGTATTGGATTCGGTACTGCGATGTTAATGGCTGGTGATCAGTATAAATGTTTATATCTTTTACTGCATATAAATAGTTTCGCAGCTTGGCCAGTGCCCAAAGAGTTACCTCTCGTTTGTGGCGTAGTTAACCTTCCTGTCTTTCAATGTCTTTGAGATCATAGTTATTGGGCGACCCTCTTGGGACAATACTGCGCCAATGCCATAGGCCGAGGCATCTGTCGTTAGATCAAATGCCTTTTTGTAGTCGGGGACCTTAGCATCACGTCGTCGGATGCCAAAATATTTCGTAGTTTCTAGAACGCTTATTGTTGGGCCTCAGAGAACTGAACCGGAATGTTTCGTGACGTGTGTCTACTAACTGTTCCGTTTTCCCCTTCAGGATGTCCGATATAGGCCTCGCTATTGCTGCGAAGTCCTTAATGAAACAACGATAGTAGCAGGCTAGTCCTAGAAATGTTCGTACCTCAAAAACACTTTTGGGTTCCGGAAATTCTTTTATGGCCTGGGTCTGTTGTAGCACCGTTACAAGTGACTTTAAACCCAAGAAAGCTTACACTTTTCTTAAAAATGCTGTATTTTTCTCCCGATATTCGCATCGTACAGGCTCTTAAGAACCCAATCTACGTGCTTGATGAAAGAGTTTCATCTTCTGAAAAAATGATTACGTCGTCAACGTAAACATAGCAGAACTTGCCGATCTGTTCCCGTATGATGTCGTCGATGGTCCTCTGAAAAATGCTGCCTTGATTTTTTGAGGCCAAACGGTAATCTGCGGAATTCATATTTCCCTCCATTTACTGAGAAAGAAGTTTTTTCTCTGTCGCGTTCTGCGAGTATGATTTGGTGATGTTTGAGAAATTTATACTTGGCATGGGATATTTGTCGGACACGGTTCTTTCGTTTAATTTGCGAAAATCAATAACTAGTCGCATTTTTCGGTTTCCATGCTCATCGGGTTCTTTTTTATCCACAACCCATTTCGGATTTTTGTAAGGGGATACCGACTTCTGAATTATCCCATTTTTAAGCAGATCTTCAATATCTTTGTTGACGAAATCCGCTGCTCCCATATGGTACGGGTAAAATTTCGCGTATAAGGGTTCCCCACTAACCGTTCTGATAGTAGCTACCACCGATGTGTTGTAAGGTTAAGCCTCATTAGGGTCTGCAAAAGCCTTTTTCCTAGTCTTTATCATTTCTAAGAACGCGTTTTTGCCAATGGCGGTGCATCTGAGCAATCCACGTTGGTGCTCTACTTCGGTGCCCCATTTTAGATGGCCGGAAGCTAGGCAGAGTGACGCCCCTGCCTGTTTTAATAGGACAAGGCCGATTATTCCATCAAAGGTAGTCAAGTCTGGTAGTATGAAAAAAGTATTCTTAAAATTGAATATTGATACGAAGCATTTATTCTTGATAGTTTATGAATTGAATGAATGGTAAATGGGGAGTCTACTGGGAGAACGCCTTTCAATCCTTTGTGAGGTCAGATGAAATTATTCGACGCGCCCGTGTCAATAAGGAATCTTATTTTAGTCCCCGCTACTCTTCGTCTGATGATGGCCAGCAGGGATCTTGCCCTAAAAAATTTATTACATTTGAGTCATACTCTGAGATGGCGTCATCATCGATTTTGGCCGCTGCACTGGAAGCTGTGGCGGTGTATTTTTCTTCAGTTTCGCCAGCGCTCTGCGCGACGTGGTTAACTCTCTGCCTTTTCTGCGGGCCCGATCGATCGGACACGGCCGGCTTTCTGTTTTGGTAAGCCGGTGCCTGAGGAGGTTTGTGCATTTTGGACAGCGAAGGGTCAATATCCATGGGCTCGGAAGAAATTTCACAAAGCCTGTCACTGCGTGGAGCAGAGTGAACTTGAGCTTTGTGTTGCTTTGTGAAATGAGGCCGCGAAGGAATATCTCTCGTGTTTTGCCTCCACCTCCTGAGGCAAAGCAAGTGCTGTTGGAATGTCCTTCGGCTTCGCCGAGAAGAGGACATCTGTGAGGCTGCGTTTTAATCCCGAGATGAATACTTGAAGGGCATCATCCTGGAATTTTTCGCGCGCATAAGCCAACAAAGCAAAGACAAAGTCGAAAGATTTTGGGGGTTGTACTTCCTTTTAATATGCGGGACATTAAAAATACCAACAAAGTCCGCAGGGTGACAGAATATTCCGCCGCTGCATAAAATTATATTTAGTACAACGTGAAAAAAAAATCACTGAAATAATTTTAACTAATAAATTTATTATATTTTTTATATTTTGTTTGTTTAAGATCTTGCAAATCACACCAAAAGAAATAGTTTATTTTGAAATAAAATATTTACTGGAATAAATTTCCTCCACCGGACACAATATAAAATATCCCAACTGTGGCTGTTAAATTTTAAATAATAAAATTATAAATAATAAAATTATAAATACTGAGATTGGGTCGACGACGAGTATTTTATGGCTTGTTTATTGGCCAAAGCGATTCACATATAATTCGAAATATGTTATGTTTAATGCAAACTTTTAATTGCTAGAACATGCAAATTTTTACTTCCTGGTTAGAATGCTCATTATCTACCGATTTTTACACGAATGCAAAAAGTTGTAAGATGGGAGATAACACGATTATCAAAATGAAACAGATCAACTTTCAACTTTTAACAGTCTATACCTGGTTGGCCGACTCGACAATTGCAACTTCCTTTTTTAAATCCATGTTCCATCGAAAGCAGCAAACTAAACAAGTTGCAGCGGCGACGAAGAAACTAATTGGGCAACAACCAAAGGAACGCCAGAAAATTTCCAGCGACGAAATTTACGGTCTTTTATACTAGTTTGTATAAACGAACGCCAAACTTGTGTGACTGCAGTAGGATTCGGCTGAATTATTTGCTATAATAACTTGTGTAAGGTTTGCGAAAATGCGACGACGAAAGGGATTGGTTTCGAAAGAGTTGAAATGATCACTAAATTTAATGTTCCAATAATTTCTTTTAGAACCTAACTTATGCTAAGGTGGCGAGAGACGGGGCGAATTCGCAAGAGCAAACGGACGAAAGCTTTATTGGCTCCCGCTCTCGCCCTACAGCTCCGCTGATGGTGGAGCCAGAAGAGGGCAGACGATGAGTAGATGACCCGAGGTCAGGGCTTGACCGTCGTTTGGGTCGTTGCTTAGAGCTCCGAAGGGCCTGGAGTTGAGCACGGCCTCCACGCTAGTGAGGGGAGTTCCGAGCTCCTCCTAGGTCAAAAGGTCTTTTTTTGATGCGAATGTTTCGATACCGCCCCCCTGCTCCTCAAGACGGGCTCGGAACTACCTCATGTGTTGATCTGCGCCGACAAAATTGGTGGCGTTGTCGCACCACACCTTCTCTGGAATCCCGCGACGACTCACGATCCTTTTAAACGCCAACAAGAACGCATCAGTGGTAAGGTCAGACACTAGTTCTAAGTGTACCGCTTTGGACGCAAAACAGACGAACAAGGCCACGTACGACTTGTACGGTGGCTTACCACGGATACGATACGTTGTGCTGAAGGGACCACAAAAATCAACGCCACAAATATTGAACGGGCGGAGAGCTCGAAGTCTATCTGCTAGTAAGTTCTTATAATCTGCGTCAAGAGTTGCGGCTTGCAGCAATAGCTGCGCAAGCACGACCGAACTGTTGTTCGGCAGACTTCTTGAGCATTAACTAGCCATATTTTCTCGCAAAGACGACTTATGACAGCTCGTGGGCCAGCGTGACAATTCGTAACGTGCAAGTATAACACATAGAATCTGACGAACTGTAAGCTTTTAGACAGCAACAACGGGAATTTGGCTTCGTACGGGATAGGAGCATTCCATAACCGACCCCCAACTCGTAGCAATGTCGAGGAACACCAATCTAATTTATTTTCCTGAAGAAAAGGGTTTAGCTTTTCTTTGTTACCGGTTTATTTTTCCAAATTTTACTTATGTCATCCCTGGAAAACTGGATAATTGGATAACTTTTCAAAGGGCTTCGACACCTTTCTGCATTTTCGAACAAAACGGAAAACCCACACGAAAACTCTCAGAAGCTTCAGGGGCGACGAAAAGACTCTTTTTTTTAAGCAAATAATTTGGCTCTGGCCCTACTACGAGAGCTAATGCCGATTTGCGTAGCTACATCGACACTACTTCAGCCGGCAGCTCGAAATGTCTATTTACAGGCCAATTGTTTTCTGAGTCTAGCAAGAACGAAGGTCCACCGAACCAAATGGACGTTGTAAGCTCCTCTACGTCAAATCCTTGGGACCCTATGTCTGATGGTTTGACTTTCGTGGGAACGCGTCTCCAAATTACTTTCTCCTACCACTCCTGAATTTCTGCAACCCAGATCAAGGCGAGGCAAAGTTTTCGTCTTGAGTGAAGCTACTTTCGATTTGGCGGTCAATTAAAACACTTTCAAATCTTCACGCTCAATACGCTCGCATGGAAGCGTCTGCAAAACCATGTATTTGAATCGGGACTTGTGGATCTGTGTTGACGAATCACGATACCTTAATTTTCGGTAGCTGCAGAAGCGTCGCTTTAAACGTCTCCCACGATGTAAGCAAATGCGTCGGTAGCGACTCGTCCCAATCTAATTTTCGAAGCAACAGTTCCTGCAACAACATCTTTGCCTTTGTGACTAAAGGACACAAGAGGCCAAGTGGGTCGAAAAGTCGAGCAGTCGAAATATTTCGCTTTGTCGCGCGAAAATCAAGGAAAGAGTCATCCAACGCCAAGGCTCTTAGTTACGTCTGAGTCTGCCATAAGTTGCATTACAGCGGTATCAGATGCGGATAACTCTAAGCAGATTGAAAACCACTTTGCCAATTCAAAACCTGCCTTGCAAGACCTGAGAAACTTCGTCTCAAAGGCTTTGCAGGTCCTCAACGCATCCGGCGCCAGTCAACATATCGTCAAAAAAAAAATCATTCTGAATAACCTTTGCGACTTTTGGATGAGTTGCTTGCGCCATCTCTCCTAGCCGCATTAAACACCAAATCGCCAAAAAGAGTGCTGGCGAAGTTCCATATGTAACTGTGTTTAACTTAAAGATTTTCAGGGACTCGGAAGAATCTCGTCTCCATACTATGAGCTGGAAGTTTCGGGCAGCTTCGTCCACCATCACTTGGCGGTACTTTTTTTGACGTCGGCCGCAATGGCTAACTTATTAATTCTAATTAATTCTATTATTTGACTCCAACGCTTCCTCCTGGCAGCTGAGCCTTTTTAGTACAGTATCCAGCCGAGAACTGGTTTTTGTAAGATGGGGAGTTCAGGTCCCTGCTTTATCTGGCCAATAGATAAAAGTTCAAAGAACGTATCAGCTCCGATAAGCATATTTATTTTTTGGGGCTTGAAGAAGAATGGATCTGCCAACAGAAGGAACCTTTCACCCGCTGGTGTTCACCGCTTGATCCGGATGATAACTAGAAATATTTTCATGATCCAAAAACCGCTTAATCTGGCCAATAGATAAAAGTTCAAAGAACGTATCAGCTCCGATAAGCATATCTATTTTTTGGGGCTTGAAGAAGAATGGATCTGCCAACAGAAGGAACCTTTCACCCGCTGGTGTTCACCGCTTGATCCGGATGATAACTAGAAATATTTTCATGATCCAAAAACCGGACGACAACTGTCTGTTTCCTACTCGCGACTTCACAATCATGTGTATTTTATTTGTGGCTTGGGCACACGTGCTCCTTGTAATTTTGAGCCTCTGAGCGAGCTCATCGGTCACAAAATTTATTTGTGAACCAGAGTCGAGCAACGCTCGAGCTAATACAAACTCGCCACTTTTGGTTTGAACGCTCACAACAGCAGTTGCAAGAATGACTCGATCCGATGCAGTCGGAAACCTAAAAAGTGTCAAAAAATATAAGACAAAAATGACTTTGTCATTACGGCCCTCTCTTCCAACTCTACGCGGTATACATCTTTTGTATCTTTCACTTCTATTTGGTTTTACAAAAGTGAAGCATTTTCAAAATTATGAAAAACGCTTGAAAATTGTAAAAAGAGCGGACAAACTGTGGCGAAAGTTTTTGCCGCTAATTTTTGAGAACTACACTTTTCACAATTTTTCCAGCTGTTTTATTTATACCCTAAATTGGTGCGCACTAATTGGGTCGACGACGAGTATTTTATGGCTTGTCTATGGGCCAAAGCGATTCACATATAATTCGAAATATAATATGTTCATTGCAGTAGTTTGGTTGTTCTTATTTCTTGGTTAGAATGCTTCACTATCTACCGATTTTACAGGAATGCAAAAAGTTTAAATATGGGCCAAAACAAAATTAACTAAACGCCACAGATTAACTTTCAACTTTTAGCACTCTAAACCTGGTTGGCCGACTCGACAATTTCAACTTCCTTTTTTAAATCCATATTCCAACTGAAGAAGCAATTTAAACAATTAAAGTTGCAGAAGAACGTCTTGGGCAACAACCAAAGGAACGGCAGAAAAGTTCCAGCGACGAAATTTGATTTGGAAGTGTTGGAATACCCCTATTCCTTATACAAAAATAACTGTTCTTGTTCTTATACCATATTCCAAATACAATATAAATGGTAGTACTTTAAGGTTTAATAAGAAACGTATTCTATGGCCACACTGGTTGGCTCTTTCTCTTTCTGTTCAACTTTCTGAAAGTAAACTACATGTGATGGTGTTGCGGTATAAAATATAAATCTGAAAACTTAAAGCCAATCCTGTACAATAGGAAGATTAAACTTTTTAATTTTTTAGCCAGCCCGACACGAATAATTGTATGCTAGTTTTTCACAGAAAAAATTGGTAAACCAATCGTGAACTCTACTGCGATTACGCCGGGGTCACCATGAAAATTTAATAGTAGTTTTTATGAACGAACGCGAAACTTTTGTGACTCCAGTAGGATTCGGATAATTTATTTGCGATAATAACTTTCTTAACTTTGCTACAAGCGACATAACGGCTCTCAAATTTTAAAGAACTTAGACGCGGTATACCTGGTCCTCAAGAACTAGTGGGATGGTTCGAAGGGAGGCTTAGCTGAGGCCACCAGGCGGGTCGCAGGTTGCGGATAGCGAACGACCTTCTGGGAAGGTTAGTTGCGAATAAGCGTAAGCAAATAAGCAACCCCGGACAAACAGCGGGTATACCGATGGAGGTATACCGACAAGACGCTTGTTTGGCCGTCTTAACACCGTAGCCTTACACACCCCCTCCCTCACAACTACCTACCTCCATCCTATCCCCCACATCTCACCTCGGTGCCGGACTAAGGTGTCATTCGACCCGTGCCGATAGTCAGCCTGGCTGGGGGCTCGAGTTAACAAATAGCCCAGTCGCAAACGGAGGGTTCAGGCAAGTGGCGACCGTCTGTCCTAAGTACGCCTTACCCGGGAACGGCGGATCTCTGCCCGGGCGGACCACATACTTCTCCGCAACAGCCCGGAGGACTGGACGACCCCAACAGGAGTGGCCTGCCAGGGTCAAAGGTAAAGTGGTACCTGAGGTACCTCCTGCAGGGCATGACACCGGAGGAGGCCTTGAAGAAGGCAAAGGAGCCGAGGGAGCAGCCGGCATTGGGGACAGCACCGGCTGGCAAACGGCTGAACACCAGCCGCACACCACCAACGGACACCCCCAAAAGGTCTAGGCACGGCCCAGGGGCTAGTGAGACGTCCTCACGGGTCCCTGAGCAAGAGGGGCCTAGCACATCAGCAGCAGCGGCAGAAAAGGCAAAAGTGCAGGCCAGGAAGATACCTTCCCAGCCCCACCAAAACCAGAAGCTGACAACCGCTGGAGGAAGACCCTCTAGCTCGGCACCACCGGTCATCGGACCCCGTCCGACTTACGCGGAGGCTTCCAAGAAAGCCACCCTCATCAGGGTGGCTATACTCCCGGAGGGTTTCCCGGCGGCCAGCCTGACCGCAGGGGAACTATCCGGGCTCCAGGAGTCGGTCATGGACGAGATGCTCACGTCAGCGTGGAGCGGTCCCGTCGTGTTCAGGGGAATCCACTTCAGGGTGGGTTACCTGATTATCGACTGCCTGGATGAAGGCTCAGCTGATTGGCTCAAGATTGCCGTACCTCAGCTGCGGACGTGGAAGGGAGTACCCTTAGAAACCCGCACGGGAGCAGACATCCCGGCAGCGTTCAACGCCACGTTGTTCTGCCCGAGGAGCTCCGACCGGACCAATGAGGAAATATTGGCCTTCATTGGTTTCCAAAACCGGGTCGAGACGGACGCCTGGAAGGTCATCTCCAGGAAGAACGACGGAGCTGGTGCACTCCTGGTCGTAGGGATGGACCAGACCGGAAGGGATGAGATAGTGGAGCGTGACCACAAACTCAACTTCCGGTTTGGCCACGTCACCGTGAGCGGTCTGAAAAAGACCAAGAGAGCTCCGGAAGAGACGCCCAATGACGGCACATGTAAGGCTGTCGAGGATACCCTCGAACAACCGAATGTGGAGCCGAAGTCACAGAGTGGTGAACAGGATGAACAATCCATCACCAGCATGGACATTGGGGACGACCAAGGGGATGGACACCCTATGTCATCCCAAGAGCTGGCCCAGGAGCTCCTCCTGGACGAAAGCTGCGAAGAAGCCGAGGTTACCGTGATAGCCGGTGGTGGAGAGACTTGCTCTCTCTCTTCACCAGACCTCACGGAGCATCAAACCTCGGAGTGATGGCTGCAACATGCAGCACTCGGCTAGCCCAGGTAAACATCCATCGGGCCAAAGCAGCATCTGCTGTCTTGGCGATGATGTTCACCTCCCAACACCTCGGGCTAGCCCTTGTACAGGAGCCATGGTGGCACCATGGCATAAAAGGCCTGTACACGAAGGACATTAAGGTAATATGCGATCCAGGAGGATCACCTCCCAGATCATGCATCGTTATAAGGAAAGATATCAATTATAGTATCTTTTCAGAGTTCATGAGCAGAGACTGCGTCGCCGTAACCATCAACGGCACAGAAGCTGCACCGAAACTAGCAGTGGCCTCCGCCTACTTTGCCGGGGAGGAGGCCTGTCCACCGCCAGAAATACCCGGGCTAGTAGACCACTGCCGGACGAACAAGATCCCCCTCATCATAGGATGTGATGCCAACGCACATCACGTGATCTGGGGTAGCACGGATGTCAACAACAGAGGTGAGCAATTACTAGAATTTATTTTAAACAATAACCTAGAGATCTGTAATGTCGGCGCCAGGCCGACATTTGTTACTAGGGTACGAGAAGAGGTGCTAGACATAACTCTAGTAACCAATTCTTTTAAACACCACATTAAGAACTGGCATGTGTCACCAGAAGAATCAATTTCAGACCACAGGACAATTTTGTTTGAAGTAGCCTTCAAAACAAAAAGATGTAACCCTAAAAGAAACAAATTCAGGTCAACTCTAGAGCTCAATCTTTCCAACGAACCGTCAGGATACCCTAGACATCCCTTGGAATTAGACAGAGCGGTAGACAACCTGGGCCACAAGATAGTAAATGCCTTTGAAGACAGTTGTCCTCTAGGCAGACAGAGGCGGGAAACAGACGCACCATGGTGGAATGCTAGTCTTGAACTACTACGAGTAACCACTCGGAAGCTCTTCAACAAACCAAAAACTGATAGAAACTGGGAACTATACAGGCAAAGCCTGACGCTCTACAACAAAGAGATCAGGAAGGCCAAACGGAAAAACTATAGGAACTTCTGTGAGGCAATAAGTAACGTCAACGAGGGCGCGAGACTGCAAAAAGCAATGGCTAAACGTGCAGCGGATAGTAATTTAGCCCTGAGGAAAGGGAACCTTCACCTTCACCTCCTCGGATCGGGAGAAATTAGAATTGCTATTTGACACGCATTACCCGGGGAATAGGACAGTAGCCAGTGACTGGGCAGCAGCCAAATCTATAGTTACGCCCGAGAAACTCAAATGGGCTATTGAAACCTTCCAACCATTTAAATCACCGGGATTAGACATGATCTCTCCAGCTTTCTTACAGCAGGGGCAGGAACTACTCCTAACCCGCCTAAGAAGACTAATGGTGAGCAGCCTAGCCCTTGGGTATATCCCAAGTGCATGGTGCAGCGCTAGGGTGGTCTTCATCCCCAAGATCGGGAAGAAAGACATCACCAGCCCAAAGTCCTTCAGACCTATCAGCTTAACTTCGTTTTGTCTTAAAACGCTGGAAAAACTGGTAGACTACAACATCAGAAGAACAGCTCTCAGAGACTGTCCGCTGCAAAACACACAGCATGCATATAGAGCAGGCCGTTCAACAGGCACTGCACTTTATCAACTATGTCGCACCCTAGAAGGGGCAATTGACAGCAAAGAAATAGCTATCTGTGCCTTTCTAGACATAGAGGGAGCCTTCGACAACACATCACATGATGCAGTTCGAGCTGCCCTGTCCAGAAGGAACATAGACACTACTACGAGCAAATGGATTGGCAACCTACTTGAATCCAGGCAAGCAACATGTACACTGGGTTCGGAAAGAGTGACAATTGCTACCAGCAAAGGCTGCCCGCAAGGAGGAGTACTGTCCCCTCTGCTATGGAGTCTGCTAGTAGATGACCTTCTCAGCAAACTTGCTGGAAAAGGAATTCAATGTCAGGGATACGCCGATGACATCGTGATAATCGCCAGAGGCAAATTTGAAGCGACACTCTGCGACATCGTCCAACTCGGACTAAGGACAACGCTGGACTGGTGCAGGGAGGTTGGACTCAACTTAAATCCTGCTAAGACAGTCATCGTTCCTTTCACAAGGAAGTACAAACTACAGAGAATGAGACAAATCTCACTGCTAGGAACTCCTATAGAAACTAGCCGAGAGGTTAAATATCTAGGAATCACTTTAGATAGTAAACTGACTTTCGCTTCCCATGTCCAAAAGACATTGGAAAAGTGTTACAGAGCACTCTATACCTGTCGGAAAATTGCTGGGAAATCCTGGGGAACCAGGCCTCAGATAATACGATGGCTATACTTAATGATCGTGAGACCAATCCTCACTTACGGAGCACTTGCATGGGGCAAACGAGCTAAGCTCATCAGCATGCAAAACCAGCTAGGAAAACTACAAAGACTTGCCTGCGTATGCATGACAGGGGCAATGAGGACCTGTCCTACAACTGCCTTACAAGTTTTGATGGAGCTAACACCACTCCACTATGTGATTGATAACCAATGCAAAGCTACACTCCTGAGAATAAGCACTGAGGGCACAGGTAGTGGTTGCATTCTAAATAACAGGGATGCGACTAATCTGTTAGGTGAGGTGCCCCTAATACTCCACCCTAGGGATGAAATGACAGCCGAACTAATCTTCGAGCAGAACTTCACAGCACACCTAGGCAATAAGAAAGATTGGACCACACTGTCTGAAGTGCACCCGATGGCTAAACACACCATTGCATAGTACACAGATGGATCCCTGACACAACAAGGCACGGGCCTTGGAGTGGTAGGGCCTCGCATAAAATACCACGAATCCCTTGGCCAATACATCAGCATATTCCAGGCTGAGGTATGTGCCATTGGACGTTGTGCGGAGCTCAACATACAGCGTGGGTACAAGGAAAAGGACATATCGATCCTTTTGGACAGCCGAGCAGCAATTACTGCTTTACATAGCAACAAAATCCGCTCGAAGCTAGTCCTAGAGGTGAAGAGTAAGCTAAATATACTGGGCAGCCGAAACAGGCTGGCCCTCAGATGGATTCCGGGACATAAGGATATATCCGGAAATGAACTTGCCGATAAAATGGCAAAACTAGGAGCCGAACAGCCCCTGGTAGGCCCAGAGCCCTACTGTGGCATAGGGAGGCACACTATAAAAGAATACCTTAGGAAAGTGGAAGGCGCCATGAGACAAGAACACTGGAGAAATACCCCAGGCCTAAGGCAAGCCAAAACTCAAATAAATAACTATAACAAGAAGAGGTTCAAGGAACTTATTCAACTGGGGAAAAATTCACTTAGGATCGTTACCGGATTACTAACCGGGCACTGTAGACTGAAAAGTCACCTAGGTAAGATGGGAATAACCAGCAGTAGAACTTGCAGATTCTGCGACATAGAGGACGAAACCTCTAGACACATCATTATACTTAGCAAGTATAAGATTTAAAATCTTAGGAACCAGAACTCTTACACCTGAGCTCCTAGGAAGAATAAAACAATGCTAAACTGCTAAAACCGCAACATCTTTGCATTCATGGTGAAAGAAGTGGAAGACCAACCGGGGATATATATTTGTGGATTTATCCTCGATTCCGGTGCAAGCGATCATCTAATACGCCGATACTATGGATTTGGTGCCGCCATTGAAGATTGCTGTGGCTAAGCAAGGCGAATATATTTTCGCATCTAAGCCTGGCATCGTGCGTCTGAGCAATAATTGGAGGACGTGCTGTATTCCGAGCAAGCTGCTGGAAACTTGATGTCGGTAAAGTGCCTACAAGAGGCAGGAATGTCTATCAAATTTGACAAGAATGGTGTAACCATTTTTAAAAATGGGTTGACGGTGATTGAGAACACAGGAATTTTAAACAATATACCTTATGTTAAGCTTCAGGCATTTACCCTAGATGCGAAACATAAAAATAATTTTCGATTATGGCATGAGAGGCTTGGCCATATAATCAATGGCAAACTGTTAGAAATAAAAAGAAAAAATATATTTGTTGATAACACCCTTTTAAATAATTTAGAAATATTCCATGAAATTTGCGAATCATGTTTAAATGAAAAACAAGCAAGGTTACCGTTTCAGCAATTTAAAGATAAGACCCACATTCAAAGACCCCTATTTGTAGTGCACTCAGATGTTTGTGGTCCGATTACTCCAGTTTCTCTAAATGAAAAGAATTACTTTGTGATCTTTGTTGATCAGTTTACAAACTATTGTGTAACTTACTTACAAAACACAAATTTGATGTATTAATTTGTAGCGAAAAGTGAAGCTCATTCTAATTTGAAAATTGTTAATTTGTACATAGACTATGGTAGAGAATACCTCTCAAATGAAATGCGTCAGTTTTGTGGTAGGAATGGTATTACTTATCACTTAACAGTGCCACACACACCGCAACTTAATGGTTTCAGAAAGGATGATTAGAACCGTTACAAAGCTCGTGCCATGCAACTTATTTAGTTAACAGAACTCCAAGCAGAGCAGCAGCGAAGGAGGCGAGAATGCCGAAAGAGTCAAGGGCAACAAGGTCAAACGGTAAAAAACGGACGCCGCAGAGGACAACGACGAGGAGCAGCAGCAGCTGAAGAGCCGCGAGGCTTTTATAAGGAGACGAGTGGAGTGGTCAGCCGTGACATATGGTCTGGATATAAACCAGATCCCACGAGCAATGCCGGAGCTGCTGCAGGGCAGAGCCCTAAAGTGGTTCATAGCCAACAACCGGCAGTGGGACAACTGGAAAGACTTTATATTCAGCTTCCAAGCCTATTTCCTCCCTCGAGGCTACATGGAGAAGCTAGCGGATCAGGTCAGGCAGCGGAGGCAGACATACGGGAAAAATTTAAGGATTACATGGTGGACATGCAGACGATGATGCGGCCCCTGGGGATGTCTGCCAAAGAAGTTCTGAACAGGATAAGGGAGAACAGCACGCCGGCCCTCTGAATGTTTATCCGGCACCTGGACACCCTGATGGCGCTGTCCAGAGGACACAGAACCGCCCAGTGCCAAGGCCAAGGGCAGAGCAGGGTGCGGTGTGTAGCCGGTGCCGACCGCAATGGATTTACCCAGAATCCGGCCTACGCTTGCCGCAGATGCGGGGGCGCGGACCATTGGACGAAGCAGTGCCGGAACCGGCGACTCACGTTCTGCTGGCGATGCGGAAAGATAGGCGTCCGAACGGTGGAGTGCTGTTCGGGAAACGCGCAACGCGCAACGAGCCTCCGAGGGGCGCCCAGGGATCGTAAGGTGCTGCCTCTCAAAAATAATGGGGAACCTGAAGGCGGAAGAAATGCAACTGTCCGCCACAGTGCTCATAGGTGACGCGAATGTTAAGGCCACGGTGAACACCGGCGCGACAGCGAGTTTCATCAGCAAAGAGCTGGCGGACAGGCTGCATGCGGCAGGATAGGTTGGACCCACAAAGAGGCAAGTACGGATGGCGGACGGTAGATGCGGAGACGTAAAACCGCAGCTAGAAATTCAAATCGGACTGGGCATAAGAAAAGTGTCAATGGAGCTGCTGATCCTCCCATAATTGATCGACTCACTGGTGCTAGGATGGAACTTCCTCACCAAAATCGGAGCCGAGGTGAAATGCGCAGGTCACAGAGTGGTGATACCGGCGAGGGACAGACACAGAGGCTGGCTGGAGGAAAAACTGTCGGTAGCAGTCGTGGAAGCCTCGAAAGGATTTTCGGAAAAGGATGTGGACCAGTTTTTAAAGACCGATCAACGCCAAAGTAGACGAGCTACTTGAAAAGGGCTGCATCGAACCGTCAAGGAGTCCGTACAGCTCACCAATAGTCATGGTGAGGAAGAAAACCGGGAAATGGAGGCTCTGTGTGGATTTCAGGCAGATTAACGCAAAGTCCGTGAAGGATGCATATCCAATGCCGATGATCAACTTCATCCAGGACCAACTCCGAGAAGCTAAATATATTAGCAGCCTCGATTTAAAGGACGGGTACTGGCAGATACCGTTGGAGGCAGCCAGCAGGCAGTACACCGCATTCACAGTGCCAGGGAAAATCCTATTTCAATGGAAAGTGATGCCTTTTGGTTTACACTCGGCATCAGCAACATTCCAGCGGGCGTTGCACCAGGTAATTGGACCCGAAATGATGCCGCACGCTTTCTCGTATCAGCATGATATAATCGTCATCGGACGGACGCTAGTATTTAGAAGACTTCGAGCGGCGAACCTGAAAGTAAACGCTGATAAGTGTAAGTTTTTCAGGAAGGAACTTCAATACTTAGGCCATCGCATTACAGACCAAGGAATCGGGATGGATCCGGAAAAGGTATCAGCGATAGCATTGCTAAAACCACCGGCAACTGCCAAAGAACTGCTGCAGTATCTGGGAGTGGCGTCGTGGTACAGGCGTTTTGTGCCAGATTTTGCCACGCTAGTGCATCCGCTGAACGCCCTTCTCTGAAAGGGTGTCAAGTGGGAATGGATCGACGACCACCAGCAGGCCTTTGAAGCTGTCAAGGCAAGGTTGGTCGCCGACCCAATTTTGGCATGCCCGGATTTTACAAAGCCTTTTGTGCTGAAGACCTATGCCAGCGATTATAAGCTGGGTGCCCGACCAGGGTGAGCGGGTGATCTCCTATTCCAGCCGGACCCTAAACGGGTCGGAAAAGAATTACTCGGCCACTGAAAAGGAATGTTTAGCAATCGTGTGGGCCATAAGGAAATTAAAGCCATACTTGGAGGGATACCACTTCAAAGTGATAACAGATCACATGGCCTTAAGTGGTTGAATAGCATCGAGAGCCCAACCGGAAGAATCGCACGGTGGGCACTGGAGCTCCAGCAATACGACTTCGAAATCACATACAGGAAAGGCCAGCTGAATATTGTGGCGGACGCACTGTCGCGTCTGCCCTTACCTGAAACCTGAAGAAGGCTGAAAACGAAGCCACCTGGTCAGCCAGCAAAACAAGCCGAATGTAGCTGGATAAGGGACATAAGGGGCAAAATAGTACAGAACCCCCAAAAATATCCGGACTGTTTAGTGGAGGCCGACCGGCTGTACCGGCACATTCCTCACAAAGCGGGCAACGAGGATGTGGTCGCATGGAAGCTATGCGTACCAATCGGGTCAAGGCAGCGAGTCATGGCCGAGAACCACGATATGCCGACGGCCGGACACATGGGCAGCCGGAAGACGATCGCGAGGGTGGCAGCGAGGTATTATTGGCCGGGCATGCACCATGACATTAGGAAGCACGTGCGGAACTGTGAGAGCTGCCACAGGTACAAGCCCAGTCAGCTCCAGGCAGCCGGAAAAATGCTCACACAGATCCCAGAGGAGCCCTGGGCCACAGTATGCGCCGATTTCGTTGGGCCGCTTCCTCGGTCGAAACACGGGAACTCGATGCTACTAGTGCTCGAAGATCGGTTCTCGAAGTGGACGGAAATAGTGTCAATGCGTAGGGCTCCCACAGAGACGCTGGAAAAGGCAATCCGGGAAAGGATTGTCTCAAGGTACGGCGTGCCGAAGGTCTTGATCACCGATAACGGTGCAATTCGCGAGCAGGGCGTTCAAGCGGTTCTTGACAGAGTTGGGAGTACGGCACCAGTTCACAGCCCTGTACACGCCACAAGAAAATCGCATGGAGAGGGCCAATCGAACTGTGAAAACAATGATCGCCCAGTTCGCGGGACAAGACCAGAGAACGTGGGACGATAAATAGCCAGAATTGCAGCTGGTCGTGAACACTAGTGTAGCCGAGTCCACAGGGTATTCACCGGCATTCATCACGCAGGGTAGAGAGCCCAGGTTACCGAGCGCGTTGTTTGATGAAGAAACCACCGGCACAGGAAGGGAAACCCAGACCTATCCAAGGCGGCAGAAGGATTCGCGGCGAAACTGGCCCCAAAAAACGAGGGACCGTTTAAATAATTAATTTCGACTCTCCGGTTATTTGCAACCTGCGGCACGAACACACGGGCAAAGAAAGAAAAACGCACATAAGCCAGTTAAAACCGCAAAGCAAAGAGGGGCAGTCTCAACAAATCCGGCGTATCGGAGGAGCACTGTACCCTAACCAAAGAAAGGGGGAGGACGATACACGGTATCGAAATTAACCGTCAAGCACACACACAGGCACACATCAGGAGCGCGAGAGCGGGACAGGGAGGGTTAAATAGCCGTAGGCTCCGTTACCGGCTAAACGCACACATGCACGGGTTGCGTAGGAGGCGTGTACATGGAGGGCACCGTTAATTTGAAACATTACACGGGCACAGAGCGGAGAGCGAGTCCCGTTACCGGTACACGTCTCCGCGAATAACGGAAACAAGGATACGCGGAAGAACCGAGGTTTCGTCAGCGACGGCGCTGCATGGTTCAGGTCTTTCCAAACAAGATCATCATCATGAGCGCACGTAGCACCAGCACCCAGCTCACGAGGTGAGGGAGGAGCGCGCCGGGGAACAGCCAGTGGTGAAATGGAGACGGGACTCCGATTCCGTCCTCCAGCTTCTGGCGTCCCCCCTGGTGTCGCGATCCCCGTCACCGGTCAGCGAGGCTGACGAGGAGTCCACCGGGGTGATCTCGGACGTGGAGTTGCAGGCCGAGGAGGAGGATGTAGGCCCGAGCGCGACGGAGGTCGGAAAGGTCGTCGACATCTCCTCTGACGAGAGTGGACAGGAGGACGCGAGTGAGGAGGAGGAGGGGACGGAGACCGTCAGTCCCGAGGTGTCCTCGGAAGAGGACGACGCGGCGCGAGGAGCTGCGAGGGACCGGATGGTCTTCCGCCGGTTGAGCAGGGCGACGGCAGGGCTGGGGAGGATCTGCCTAGGGCAGATACCACCGTCGGGCAAGCCCAAGGAGTGGGCTCGCATCTTGGAGGCGCGGGCGATCACTGTCCGACAATGGGAGGCCCAGCCGGTGGCGAGGAGGGCAGCAGTCGACGCGTGGCAGCAGAGGCTGAGGGACGCTGAGGCAAAGGAGGCCGCACTTTGGGAGCCGCAACCGCTGCAGGAGCAGCCGCCGGTCACATGGACGTGGCCCGCGCCCGAGGAGGCAGCGGAGGAGGCCCGGATGCTGGAGGCAATCGAGCCCATCGAGTGGCAGCGCCCACCGCCTTTGAACCCGCGCGATCCGAGAGCAAAGTCGGCGAAACGCGTCGCGGAGACGGCCGATCTCGAGGGACCGAAGGTGACACCCGAGGAGGAGCGCGAAACCCAGGAGGGTCTGGAGAAGGGACCGTGGGAGTGGCCATCACCGCCGGAGACCGGAGGCAGATCTCGTGCCGGAGCCGCGAGCCCCACGGGCGAGGCCGACGCTGCGGAGACAGCAGTCGGAGGGCGCGGAACCGTGGTCGGAGGTTCCGGAGGCGTAGTGGCCGACGCGGGTGGCCGAAGAAGCGCGACGGCAGCGAGGGAGGCGCAGGTGGGCCAAACTCATGCTGGACGGAGGACAGCGCTACCGAATTAAGGTAGCAGGGGGCGGGTGCGGGTGTTCAAGGCCCAATAAAGTGGGTCCCAGCATTGAAGCCCGGCCCGACCCACTATCGATAAGTGCGATCGAGATAGGGTCAGTAGAGTGGCCAGACGAGGGGAATCGGAATGGTGATTTCAAACACGGAGAAATGTCTGGGCGGGAAATTCAAACTCTACGCGGGGAATTGTCTAAGGAACGAGATGCAGTTTTGGGAAAGTTCAAGTCTTTCGGGGAACTGTCTGGGAAACAGGCTTACGCAGCACAGCCATGGGAAAGTTAAAAGTCTTTCAGAGCGCTGTCTGGGGGAGTCTTACGAGGACAGTTTAGGGAAAGTTGCGTGTAGTCTGCGATAAAGGCGGCTGGGCGAAGATTATCGAACCAAGTTCAACCTGCTAGGCGATACACCTTGCCGACACAATCCGGACCAACTTAGGCGAAAAGGCAGAACCTCGTTCTACCTGCTAGGCGAAACACCTTGCCGGTCCCGACGAGGAGCGACGCCGCAGCAGCAGCTGAAGAGCCGCGAGGCTTGTATAAGGAGACGAATAAAAACCGTTACGATCCCAACAGAACTCTTGCGTTATTCATTGGCCAAAGGCAATCACCCAATATAAATTTGGTGGAACGAACCCATAGCCTCTCTGAGCTAGCCGCCCGTTAACGTAGCGAGCGAGAATACATAAGAAATCAGGTCGTTACAGTTGATAGTATGATGACCCCGTATGAAATGTGGCATAATAGAAAACCCAATTTAAAACATTTAAGAGTGTTTAATGCAACTATTTATGTGCACAATTAAACCAAAAAAGGAAAGCTACGAACCAAATGGTTTTCAATTGTGGGGTGCTGTTAATGAAAAGTTCCTCGTTGCAAGAGATTTGGCTGTCGATGAAACCAATATGGTTAATTCTAGAGCTGTTAAATTTAAGGCAGTGTTTCCGAATGATAGTAAGGAAATTAATTAAACTAAATTCCCGAATGATAGTTAGGAAATTAATGAAACTAAATAGAACGAAGTTAATGAAACAAAATTTCCGAATGAAAGGAAAACTACAACACAAAATTCCAGAATGATAGTAAGGAAATTGATTAAAATTTTCTGAATGAGAGTAGGAAAAGAAAGGGAGATGATTTCCTGAATGATAGTAAGGAATCAAACAACTCGAGTGAGAAAAATGGAAATCAATTAAATACTGATAAAATTGAAATAACGAGTAGAAGAAGTGAGAGATAAAAAACAAAGCCACATATAGTTTAAACAAATTCATATTAAATGCTCACACTGTTTTTAACGATGTTCCAAATACATTTGATGAAATTTAGTATAGGAATGATAAATTGTTTTGGGAGGAAGTCATAAAAACAGAATTATGTGCTTATACATTAAGTAATACATAGACAATAACAGAAAGGCCTAAACATAATAACATTGTAGATAGCAAATGGGAATTTTCCGTTAATTACAACAAACTAGGAAATCCAATAAGATATAAGGCTAGATTAGTTGCACGAGGATTTACTAAAACATACCAAGTTGATTATGAAGAGACCTTTGCTCCTGTAGCTAGAGTTTCTGGTTTTCGATTCATTTAAATTTAAATTTGAAACTTGAATTTAAATCTACAAAGATAACCAAGGCTGTATCAGTATAGCAAATAACCCTTCATGTCATAAACGAGCCAAACATGTTGATATAAAATATCTTGAGTATATTTGCACAGAGAACTTGCTGATATCTTTACCTGCTGCTACATTTTGGAGTTACGAACTGAATTGAGATTATTTTATTTATTGATTTATAGTCAACAATGAACTGCTAACTTACACATATATGCTAAAAATATATATAACTTAAAACTAACTAAATATTATATGATTCAAGAAAAGCATAAATGTTAGATGATATCCGATCAATAGAATTTTCGAAAGATATTGCAGGGTATACTGCATTATAATTGGAACAAAGCACCCGAAAGGGCTCATGAAGCGCAAAGTTGGATCTACAAATTGGCAAGTGAATAGGTCGAAAAGTACGAGTAAATCTTGAGGGAACTGCGATGTTAATATAGCTTAGGAAAAGGCCAGAATTCACCTCACCTATGAGAAGCTTATGCAAAAAAATTACTCCGCTGCACATTCTACGATGTTTTAAAGACTTTAGGTCAATTAACAATAACATTGAAGAGTAAGGTGGCAAACGCCTCACCGGGTCCCAATTCAGCTGTCGGAGAGCAAATAATAAAAATTGCTTTTGGACTGACTCGATTAATTTTTGTTGATCAATGTATTGAGGGCTCCAAAAACATGAGCAGTATTCCAAAATGGGGCGAACCATGGAAATGTAAAGAGTCTTTGTTGTAAACGGTCCGTCAAACTCCTTGGCCCAACGTTTTATGAAGGCTAAAACACCCTTAGCTTTACCAATGATGACAGAAATATGGTTTTTGAAACATAACTTGCTATCAAATAGGACACCAAGAACAGTTACTTGCGCAATACGTTCTAAAGTAGAGTTTCCAAGATGGTAAGAGTGTATGTGGGCTGTAGTCTGGTAAAAGGACATACATTTGCATTTAGTGTGATTAAGAAGCAACCAATTGTTGGAACACCATAATTGTAATAGATCAATGTCCGACTGTAGGCGAAGGTATGGCATTTGGTCAGAGAATGATAGGCAAATTTTTACATCGTCCGCATACATTAGAGTAGAGGCAAATGACACTACTTTTGGAAGATCATTAATAAAAAGAACGAAAAGTAGTGGCCCCAGATGACTACCTTGGGGGACACCAGAAAAAGCATTTACGACGGAGGAAAGTTGATTATTGAAGAGAACGCGTTGAGTTCTGTTTGAAAGATAGTAAATTAGGTGGAAAACCAAGAAGATATAGTTTACGACGGAGAAGGCTATGGCTTACTGAATCAAATGCCTTGCTGAATTCAGTAAAAATTACGTCAGTTTGGCATTTATTTAGGAAACTACGGTGGATGAGAGTAGAAAATTCGAGAAGATTAGTAGTGGTCGACCGTTGTTTTACAAAGCCATGCTGTGCGGGAGAGATGATGGAGGCACACATATGTTGAAGTTGACAAGTGACCAGCTGTTCAAAAAGTTAGGCATGGAAGAAAGTTTGGCTATACCACGATAATTTTCGACATCGGAGCTTGAGCCTTTTTTATGAATTGGAATAATAAAAGATTCATTCCAAATTTTCGGGAACCCTGAAGATAATAAAGATAAGTTAAATAGAAAAGTGATTGGCCTAGACAGAGCTTCGGCACAGTTTCTTAGAACACAGCTAGGGATGTTATCAGGGCCCGCGGATGCACGATGACTGATCTACAGATTGCTGATGCTACTTTTTAAATATTTTAATTAAATAGTTTCGTTGTAAAACATAAGTTACTAAAATTTAATTTTTTTAAAACATATGTAAGGCTGATCTGATCGGGTTTTTATAAGTTTTCCCCGTACCCTTGCAGCGAATGCTGGATTAGTTAATTATTCCCAGAATGCACACCGCACAAGTATATACAAATTATAAAACATTACTATATGATATTTTTATGAATTATAAATTTTATACTTGAGGGGGCGTGTTGGAATATCTTTTCTTGTTCTTATGCCATATTCCAAATACAATATGAATGGAAGTATTTTAAGGTATTAATAAAAAACATATTCTATGGACACACTGGCTGGCTCTTTCTCATTCTGTGCAAATTTCTGCAAGTAATTACATGTGCTGGTGTTGCGGTATAAAATATTAATCTGAAAACTTAAAGCCAATCCTGTGTTTTAATCTATAAAAAGAACATAAACTACAATAGGAAGATTAAACTTGTTAATTTTTTTTGCTTGTGTATGTTTGTTGGTAATTGTTATAGTTTTTCACAGAAGAATTGGTAAACAAATCGTGAACTCTACTGCAATTATTTGTATTTGTATTTATTATAAAATTTTATTCTAACGCTACAAGTTTGGAACTTATAAGTTAATGCGCTAGTCACTAAGAGTTTGCAAATATTAAATTGTTACATTAAACTTAAAACTAATTTTCATAAAAACTAACCTAAGTCGCCTTATATTTTTACTTTAATTTACGTAATTTTATCTTGAATTGCGTGGCACTGCTAATATTTTTAAGGTGGTTTGGGAGCTGATTCCATGATCGAACAGCATTAATTAAAAATTGTCTTTCGGATGTCAATGATCTAGGTCTTATGCAAGTAAGATTATTTGCTCTTCTAGAGGATGTAAATTGAAGTTTTTCGAAAAGATACGAAAGTTCTTTTTGGAAAATAATTTTTTGCAGAAAAATTAAGTTTCGCATTTTTATCCATTTATTTAGCGAGATATCGAATATTTTCAGCGAAAATTCGGATACGTGATCTCAATGTGGTTGGTTGAATATATACCTGGCTATGCAATTAAATAGAACTTTAATTTTGTTCTTTACTTATGACAAGACATTTTGATTTTGATGGGTTGATCCCAAGTCCATTGTTGCCGGCCCACTCAATTACACGTTCAAGTTCTCTGTTACAAACATCTATGCATTCATTTATTCTGTTTAAAGAACGACTCACATACATTTGGACATCATCAGCATACAAGTGTACATTACATTCAGCCATGAGATTCTCAAATACCTTTGATAGGTATGGTTAAATGAATATTGGTCTGTACTCATTAGGGTTTATGTTGTCAGACACAGTGGCGTCACTCTTAATTCTTAGTATACTTTGAAGGACATCACACTGATTAACACACATAAACCTAAATCTAATATCACAGACGGTTTCAGGTACAAATCGTGGGTTCAGATATATATTTTCAGTGATTTCAGGTACTTTTTATTAAGTTCATTTACATTCATGTCTTGTTACGCCGGGGTCACCATGAAAATTTAATAGTAGTTTGTATTAACGAACGCGAAACTTGTGTGACTGCAGTAGGATTCGGATAATTTACTTGCGATAATAACTTTTTTAGCTTTGCTACAAGCGACATAACGGCTCTCAAATTCTAAAGAATTTAGACGCGGTATATGAACGAAAAAGTCTAGCGTCGCAGTTGGCAGTTCGTAAAAATTTGCTTTCCCTTAAGCTATCGAGTGAGTTGTCGCTTTTGTCCCATTTCAAAATTTTTGATGATTTAATAAGTGAATTGTTGGCAGTAGGTGCAAAAATAGAAGAGATGGATAAAGTGTCTAATTTGATTTTTTTTTTTACATATGCATTTTATTTATTGAATCTTCTCTAAACTGATACTAACAATACGTATATAAAATCTTAAATAAAAAACTATATATATGCCTCCTACATCCTTTTTGGGACACCCAAGGTTGGGTGGGTGCGTCGTGGCAAGGACATCAAAGCCACCAATTTCGTCCAATTGTCAATGTTTTGATGCAAATATAGCTTTGTTTTGTTTTGCTTTGTGGTAGAGATGGTAAATCGTCAAGTTAGTGACGTGAGACGTCCGATGAGTCGGAATCAATTGTTCGGACTGCAGGGCATGAGGGGTACTCCGCCCTGGGACTCCGTGGCTAGCCGGCGCTGCCCTCCGGGAAAGATGCTGTTCCGTAACAATATGGCGCCCAAATTAGCAAATAAAATATGTGATAGCCGAGTCGACGGCGTCTCGCATATTTATTATCTCCAGCCAGCCCACGAACGGTGGCTTGCATGACACACATGCAATTGCACCGGGATGCGGACTGGTGGAGAAAAGTTGTTTAAATTTTGTAGGAAGAAAGAGAGGCTGTCCACTAGAGGTAGGACAATTGCTCCCGAGGCACAGTTCACAGGGATTAGCTGTGATTTGGCGGTGACATCCTCTTCGAAGGAAATCGAATGATTCGCATTCCAGGTCGTCCGTGCAATAAGCACGAAAGGTTAAACCAAAAACTGTGATAAAACTGTGATATAGGTATTAGGGACATATTTTTTTGTTAACGTAATTTTAATGAATGTTTTGTTTTGGGGTTACAGTGTAGTTGTTTGTTTTGCGCAGATCCTTGCGTTTTCTGGGTATTTGCGTTTCATATCATATCGGTTCAAAACTTAAATGTGTGGTCGTGACCCGTGACGTCGTCACGAGCTGCTCGGCCACCGCGACTTGAATGAAAAACGCAAAGTCCAAAAGGAAATCCTATGCGATCCTGCAAACAGCCGAAGTCCTTAACTGGCGACTTTCAGCACAGCTGAAAGTTAGTTCAGTTGACGAGCGGCTTGTTTAGTGAAAATTCGGACGAAATTGTAGACGCAAGACGACTGGCGCGGAGTCTACCGGCTGGTGATCGGCTCCATCTCCCCTTATTGAAGCCGGAAAAAAAAAAGATAGAGAAAGAAATTTAGTCTTGAGGGACTTGTTTTTTTAATAGGAGCTAATTATTGGTGTGTATTTGTTTAGCCTTAGGTATTTGTTGGTCCTTAATATATTTCTTATTTATTTCTTATTTATTCATTGTTTATTGGTTCTATTTATTCATTATTATTATTTATTGGTTCTATTTATTCGTTATTATTATTTATTGGCCTGGTAATATAAGTATTCGTATTTATTTATTATTTATCACTTACTAGCTACAGCACAATTTATTTATTTATACATAATTTGGGTTTTTGGTTGGCACGTTGAATTCGGGGTTCAGAAGTCGTGTTAGGGGTTATCAAAATTCAGGATGTCAAAGCGACAAGGCAGCAAGCATGATCACCTGCTTCGGTCGAAGGGTTTTTCAGGCGAGGACGACGAAAAGATGTGGTCCACGAATGTGGAGGTCGCTACCGTGGCTGGCTTGCCGCGCATATCGGAAGGGTTGCCCAGGACTCCGCTTGCCCGTTTGCGCCAGGGACTGCAACAAGAGCAAAAAGGACCACAGGACACAGAGCTGCAGCAGGACCTAAGGCAGCAGCAGATCATGGAGGGAATTGGTTCCGCGGCGGATGAGTTATTGCAGCTGGGAGATAAGGACGCAAGACTCCACGATCCTTTTGTGGATTCCGCGGCAAGGTCGGCCGTTAATGTGGCTTTGGCACAGGCGGCGGAGACCCATCGGAAGGCCCAAGAAGGCGGGATCAATCAGGCACTGAGGGACGAGATCCGAAGTGGCTTCCTGGAGATGATGAAGCTGATGAATGAGGCGTTAAGGACTGCTGCTCGGCGGCCTCAGCTTCCCCTGGAGAGCATGCCGGACGAGCGAAGGCGTCCGGATTCAAGGATCAACGCGGGAATCCCTGGTCAAGCCCCGCAAGGTGCGGTGCCAAAGAGCACACAGGTCGCCGGCATGGACGGTTCCAGGCTACCTCCGCCGAGGGTGCCACCCAAACCGCCGAGGAGGCCGCTGGATTTCCAGGAGTTGGAAAGTAGCAGTCCCGGGTATCCTCCGGATCATGGCAGGTCGCGCCGAGACGAAGGCCCGGCCCGCAGCTGGTGCGTTGAGGACCGCAGGGCCTCAGAGTTCCGGGAGGAGCCGCGTCTGTATGCCAATGTGGGGCCGGCAGCCGCCAACCAGCAATGGCGAATTGAGCGGTGGGGCGTATCCTTCGACGGGGAGGATGAGCGAAACTCGGTGGAAGATTTTCTCTTCCGGTTGGAGTTCCTGCAGCGGCAGTGCCAATGCCCGTGGCAAGAGGTGCTCCGAAACTTCCACCTGGTGCTCACTGGGCGGGCTCGGGAGTGGTACTGGGTGCACGTGCGTCACTGCAGGGTGGACAGGTGGTCCCAGCTTCGAGCCTCGCTGATGAATAGGTTCCGATGCCATCAGACGGAGCACGATCGGATGCACCAACTTCTGCAGAGGGAGCAGCAGCCCGGAGAAGGAGTTGGCGATTACGTCCACGCGATGCAGCAGTTAGCGGCTCGACTGAAAAGGCCACTGTCAGAGCGACAGCTGGTGAAGATTATTAAAAAAAACTTGAGGGAGAGCATCGCAAGGTTTGTCTACGCGATGGATGTGCTCAGGTGGAGCGCAGTTTTGGACGACGTGGACGGACCACGTACACGCAGCCGATGCGGTATCCTCTGGCGGAGAAGGCCAAGGTTAGCGAGGCGATTGGCCCAGATCCTGGTGAGGATCCTCCGTGGCAAGAGATGGACGAAGTGCGGGCGAAGCCTAAAAATCCGTTCCGAGCCGGCTGCTGGAATTGCGGAGCCGTGGATCACGGGTTCCGTGACTGCGCAGCAGCCGAACGCAGACTGTTCTGCTACCGATGTGGGAAGCCAGACACCGTGTCTCCCAAATGTCCGGATTGTGCGGAAAACGGTCGGCTGGGCGATCAGAGGTCGGAGAGGATGCGTCCAGACAGGAGTTCCGCAGGGAAGAAGAGTTGGTAGAGTTAAATAAATGTTTACCTTCTAAGAATAGCAATAAGTCTAATTTACAATACTTACCTTATGCGGAGAAGATGCGTCGGTACCTAGATATCAGGAACAGGATCTTCTCAGAGCACCAGTTAGGCGGGAAGCGTATGGTGTCTTGCAAGGTGCAAAAGGCCAGGGACCGATTTCGCAAACGTCGGAACTGCCGACGCGAAGCAGTGGCCGCCGTGAAGCGCAGTTTATCGCGAGATCCCAGACCGTTCGCCGCAGTCCGAGTCCTGACCAAGCAACTGACGGGGTTGTTGGACACTGGAGCGAGTGTGAGTCTGCTTGGAAAAGGTGGCAGAGAGCTGGTCGAGGCCTTGGATGTGCCCGTCCAGAAGTACTTATCCGCAGTCCGTACGGCCTCTGGAGAGGATCGGTCAATTATAGGACGGGTCAAGTTAACGGTGGAATACCGAGGACGGACAGAGCACATTCTCTTCTACTTGTGTCCTTACCTGGAGCAGCCAGCTTATTTTGGAGTGGATTTTTGGCAAGCATTCGGACTGGCCCCAGCGATTATAGGCCCCATCGATTCGGAAGGCGTGAAGAAGGCCGAAGAATTACACGCCAGGGACATGGAGCACTACGCTGAGGTCGAGGATGACGATGAGGAGAAAACCGATCCCGAGTCCTGGACGCTTTCCAAGGCCGAGGAACAAGAGCTGGAGGAGATCAAGCAGCAGTTATTGACTTTCGAGAGGGATGGCTTAGGTACCACCACTCTGGAGAAGCACACTATTGAGCTGATGGACGGAGCCAAAGTGTTCAAGGATCGACCCTATCCGATGTCTCCCGCGAAGCAGACGGTATTCGAGGACGAGGTCGACAAGATGCTAGCGCTCGGAGTCATCGAGGAGAGCAAAAGCCCCTGGAGCAACCGCACCACCGTAGTATCAAGATCTGGAAAACACCGGCTCTGCTTAGACGCACGTAAGCTTAATGATGTGACCATCAAAGATGCTTACCCGTTGCCCAGCATAGACGGCATCCTGTCCAGAATTGACCAAACGTACTACATTTCCAGCGTGGATTTGAAGTTCGCTTTTTGGCAGATTGAGTTGGACACGAGCAGCAAGGAATACACAGCCTTTACGGTTCCTGGTCGGCCTCTTTACCAGTTCCGTGTGATGCCTTTCGGACTCTGTAACGCATCACAGAGGCTGGTGAGACTCATGGACCGAGTAATTCCAGCTGAAATCCGCTCGAATGTGTTCGTCTACTTGGATGATCTGCTAATACTAGCGCCTGACATAAGAACCCACTTGAAGTATCTTCGCCGAGTCGCTGAATGCCTGAAAGAAGCAGGGTTAACCATTGGGCTGAGCAAGTCGAAGTTTTGCTTCAAGTCTTTGACCTACCTCGGCTTCATAGTGGGTGGAGGACGTCTGCGGATGGATCCAGGGCGTGTAGCAGCTATTAGGCGGATGCCTGAGCCAAGGACCATGAAGGAAGTGAGAGCCTTTCTTGGAACCGCTGGTTGGTACCGTCGGTTCATAAAGAACTTCGCAACTTTGGCTGCCCCGCTCACGGAATCCTTGAAGAAGACGGGAAATAAGAAGTTTTCCTTGAGTCCAGAAGCACAGCTGGCAGTAGAGTCCCTGAAGATGGCCCTAACTACTGCGCCAGTGCTGGTACATGCGGACTTCAAGCGGCACTTTTTCATCCAGTGCGATGCATCCCAGATCGGAGTCGGTGCAGTGTTGTTCCAGCGGCATGAAGACGGCCAGGAGCAACCAATAGCGTTCTTCTCGGCCAAGATGAATCGTCACCAAGTCCATTACACCGTTTCTGAAAAAGAATGCCTCGCAGCCCTGCTGGCCATTCGAAAGTTCCGGCCGTATGTGGAAGGAATGCCGTTCACGTGCATCACCGATCATGCCAGCTTGAAGTGGCTCATGTCCATGAAAGACCTTTCGGGTCGGCTGGCTCGGTGGTCATTGCAACTCCAGGGATATGACTTCAACATCGAACACAGGAAAGGAAGCGAGAACGTTGTGGCAGATACCCTTTCGCGTTGTGTTGAAGAGCTAACGGTGGACCCGTCAGAGTTGCTCGGCTTCGAGACCACTGAGTTTGCTGGAGAAGAGTACACGGAGTTGTTACAAGAAGTGGAAAAAAACTTGGCCAACCTACCTGACTTGAGGATAGTGGATGGTCTCATCTTCAAGAGAGTCTCTTCCGCAAATCTGGATGACGAGGTGGAAGGCTTCGAATGGAAGTTGTGGATTCCCCAGAGTCTGACCCACAGCATAATTGAGCGTGCACATTCGGATCCAACGGCAGCTACGGCGGCAGTTTTACTGGCCTGGCATGGCACTGCAAGTCCGGGAGTCCATACGCAGGTGTGAAGTGTGCAAGGAGACGAAATCCCCGAATTTCCGGATGCAAGTTAGTATCGGTGAGAGAGTCCAGACTGAGCAGCCATTTCAGAAGCTGTACATCGATTTCCTGGGGAAGTACCCGAGGTCGAAAAAGGGACAGGCCTACATCTTCATTGTGGTGGATCACTTCTCCAAATACACATTTTTGAAAGCCATGCAAGAGGCATCGGCCTCCAATGTAGTGGAGTTCCTCATTCACGAGGTCTTCTACAAGTTTGGGGTTCCAGAAATTGTGCATTCGGACAACGGCCGCCAGTTTACGTCCAAGATCTTCGAGGAGGCGATGGAAAGCTTTGGCATCACGCACATCAAAACGCCAGTTCACTCTCCGCAAAGCAACGCAGCGGAAAGGGTAAACCAAAGCGTGTTGGCGGCAATCCGAAGCTACTTAGAAGAAGATCATCGAGAATGGGACGCGTATCTTCCGGAGATTGAGGTGGCCCTCCGCAACGCGGTCCATTCAGCAACTGGAGAAGCTCCGTTCTTCACCGTATTCGGACGACACATGTTCCTGAACGGAGCCAGCTACAAGTTGGCAAGGAAGTTGAAGTCTCTGTGTGATCACGAAATGTCTGGGATGAGAACAGCTGATAAACTCCAACTGATCCAGGACAAGGTGCAGAAGAACCTCGAATGTGCATACGATCGGAGTCGCCGGCGGTACGACAAAAGGGCTCGTACTTTCCTTGCGAAGCCAGGTCAGGAAGTGTATCGCCGCAACTTTGCCCCCAGCGATTTCAAAAAGGCCTTCAATGCAAAGATCGCTCGGAAGTTCCTGAAAGCTCGGGTGGTCAAGACAGTCGGCAATAATGCGTACGAGCTTGAAGATCTTCAAGGACGATCGATCGGAGTGTACCATGCCAAGGACATTAGGTTGTGATCTGGAAAGAGGAATAACAAAGTACACGAACTCAGAATCGGCATGTGTCTACTTCCCGTAAAGCGTGGGCCCCGCGTTGGACACCGTTGGAACTGAATCTTGGTATCGAGGCCGGCTGAATCCGAATAGTCCAAATCCAAATACTCCCAAGTATTCCTGCGCTTGTCTAAAACTTTGTGTTGGCGTCTCTCGGAATCCAGGGTGGTGTTGCATTTTCAGTTGAAGCCGTCTGGAAAATACTAAAACGAACCGATACGTCAGCAGGTCCCGCTATCGATAAGATTCGGTGGTGAAACCTACTATTGATAGCGGGAGAGGATTTAGCTATTTAAATTTAGCCCGGTTCGCTCGTTAACTGGGTTAAATAGCCTTGAATACGTTCGCTGACCCATCTTGAGAGAGCGGGAGGGAAATGGCGAACGACTTTGGTGTAGGTCAGGGTTTTGCTTTAGTTGCAGCAATAAGTCGTAGGAGAAAAGTTGTGGAAAAATAAGTTCATATGTGCATTATTAGTGTTTAGATAAATTAAAGTGAGTGGTTATTTATTTGCAATAAACTTATGAATAACAGTGTTTTTTGTAAATATAAAAGCCATATTATCTAGAGGGCCCCGGAAATTTAAAAGATTTGGGAAGTGAACACTTACCAGGCGGACCTAACCTGGTCGTCGTCCACTAGCCGCCGCAGCATTAGCCGCAGCAGCATTGGCCGCAGCATTAGCTGCAGCAGCATTGGCCGCAGCAGCATCAGCCGCAGCAGCATCAGTTGCAGCAGCATCTGCCGCAGAAGCGATCAGGAGCAGCAGCAGCAGCCTCCAGCGCCAGCAGCTACAGCGACTGCCTCCGAGACGGCCAGATGCGGAGATTCCCTCGGTGAGTCCGTTGCGGGAACGAATGCCCGCGCTGGCCACGTGGTCATCTCCAAGTCCACCGACGCACTGCCTCCGGCCCCTCTTACGCGGACGCTGCGCTATCCTCCGTACCAATTGGCTCCGTGCGGACTCGCGCTGGTTTTCGCCGCTAGCGATTTTTCCATTCTGGCTGCAGTTTCAGCCACATCCGAAGAGGAACTCTGCAATAAATAAGCTTTAGTCATTGTTTTTGTAATATCACCTAGTCCAGATTGTCAATTACTCACTGTGAAATCTAATCTAAAATTAGAGGCTTAATTCCGGACCCTGGCCGCGCGTCCAACTACCTATAAATTGGGTCGCGAAATTTAATGACTTGTGGGATTTATTTAGCGTACTTACATTTTCAGCACGTCCCTTCTTTTCCCTTGGAGCTCCTCAGGATTAGGCGACCCGGTTGACAAACGCCTCCAATTTAGTGCCGTGCGGCGGTTTTTGCCTGACACTTGTAGTATTAAGCGTCTAAAAATTTCCCTTCGGTTGTTGCCGCTTTGACCGCTTTTCATCTGGGCGACGGTCTGAGATCGGCCTTGAGTGTTTCTAACGAAAAGAGTAGATTATTAGTAGGCATCAATAATGAATGTATTTATTTATTAAACTTGCCCAAGATTAAATGTGAACAAGCTACCGAGATGTTTGTGTAAGTTACCTTGGGCGGGGAGATGAGCCGATCCTAATCCACCAGGAATAGACTCCGGTCTGCCGGAGATGGGGCGTGCCTCCTACATCCTTTTTGGGGCACCCAAGGTTGGGTGGGTGCGTCGTGGCACTAACCATACAACATATAGACTGGTCATTTCATACAACGCATTTGGACACAAAAAAACGGACCGCGAAAGGTCCACCGTGCTCACAGCAGCAGGTCCATGCACTTCGTGTGCGTTCGGGTTTTTTGCTCTCTCATTCTTATTCTCATTTTTATGCTCGCGCACTCATTGCACGAGTTCAGTCGATCAGTCGCAGAGAGGCGCTTTTTGAAGAAGGCTGCCCTGCGCTTGAATTCATCTTTGTATGTATGCGTGATCATGCATTCTCATACACGGGAGCATGTGTTCGTTTATTTCATTTCGGCGCATCAAGAATATTTTGTCTTTTGCCACTTTTCAAACTTGGTACCCTAAGAATATGGGCGTATTTACTATTGGGTTATGATATAAATATGAATATTTTATGTTGTAATATATTTTTTAATATTTAAGCATACATTTTATTTTTGTTTACAAATTCAAATAAGTGGTAGCAGTTAAATGTTTTACATATATGTATGTATTCGAATTTATAGAATTCAGTCCACTCAGATGGGAACAGGGCATATCGCAGTCGTGCCACTTAAAACACCGACTGCTCTTCAGTGGTTGAGAAAACATCAAACTAAATCAGCTCTTGTGGATGTTTTGCGAGCGGTTGGTGCCTGCATACCCTACCGACGATAAATTTTAAGGGGAGTGGGCTTTTAGGACACTTGTTTTAAATGTTATGTTTAGTGATCTTTGGTTGATTTATTTTTAATGATTCGCAGTGTAATTTTAATTGTCTTTAAACAAGTAATAAATAATAAAATACTTTTTACATTTTTGTAAACGTAAATGGAACAAAAATATATATTAACTGTCTTTAAACAATTTGTTATAATCCAAGATATTGGTACAATTAAAATCTAAAATTATTATCATTTAAAAAATGCGGATTTTTATATTTGTTCCATTTACGTTTACAAAAATGTAAAAAGTATTTTATTATTTATAACTTGTTTAAAGACAATTAAAATTACACTGCGAATCATTAAAAATAAATCAACCAAAGATCACTAAACATAACATTTAAAACAAGTGTCCTAAAAGCCCACTCCCCTTAAAATCAATCGTCGGTAGGGTATGCAGGCACCAACCGCTCGCAAAACATCCACAAGAGCTGATTTAGTTTGATGTTTTCTCAACCACTGAAGAGCAGTCGGTGTTTTAAGTGGCACGACTGCGATATGCCCTGTTCCCATCTCAGTGGACTGAATTCTATAAATTCGAATACATACATATATGTAAAACATTTAACTGCTACCACTTATTTGAATTTGTAAACAAAAATAAAATGTATGCTTAAATATTAAAAAATATATTACAACATAAAATATTCATATTTATATCATAACCCAATAGTAAATACGCCCATATTCTTAGGGTACCAAGTTTGAAAAGTGGCAAAAGACAAAATATTCTTGATGCGCCGAAATGAAATAAACGAACACATGCTCCCGTGTATGAGAATGCATGATCACGCATACATACAAAGATGAATTCAAGCGCAGGGCAGCCTTCTTCAAAAAGCGCCTCTCTGCGACTGATCGACTGAACTCGTGCAATGAGTGCGCGAGCATAAAAATGAGAATAAGAATGAGAGAGCAAAAAACCCGAACGCACACGAAGTGCATGGACCTGCTGCTGTGAGCACGGTGGACCTTTCGCGGTCCGTTTTTTTGTGTCCAAATGCGTTGTATGAAATGACCAGTCTATATGTTGTATGGTTAGTGCCACGACGCACCCACCCAACCTTGGGTGCCCCAAAAAGGATGTAGGAGGCACGCCCCATCTCCGGCAGACCGGAGTCTATTCCTGGTGGATTAGGATCGGCTCATCTCCCCGCCCAAGGTAACTTACACAAACATCTCGGTAGCTTGTTCACATTTAATCTTGGGCAAGTTTAATAAATAAATACATTCATTATTGATGCCTACTAATAATCTACTCTTTTCGTTAGAAACACTCAAGGCCGATCTCAGACCGTCGCCCAGATGAAAAGCAGTCAAAGCGGCAACAACCGAAGGGAAATTTTTAGACGCTTAATACTACAAGTGTCAGGCAAAAACCGCCGCACGGCACTAAATTGGAGGCGTTTGTCAACCGGGTCGCCTAATCCTGAGGAGCTCGAAGGGAAAAGAAGGGACGTGCTGAAAATGTAAGTACGCTAAATAAATCCCACAAGTCATTAAATTTCGCGACCCAATTTATAGGTAGTTGGACGCGCGGCCAGGGTCCGGAATTAAGCCTCTAATTTTAGATTAGATTTCACAGTGAGTAATTGACAATCTGGACTAGGTGATATTACAAAAACAATGACTAAAGCTTATTTATTGCAGAGTTCCTCTTCGGATGTAGCTGAAACTGCAGCCAGAATGGAAAAATCGCTAGCGGCGAAAACCAGCGCGAGTCCGCACGGAGCAAATTGGTCCGGAGGATAGCGCAGCGTCCGCGTAAGAGGGGCGGGAGGCAGTGCGTCGGTGGACTTGGAGATGACCACGTGGCCAGCGCGGGCATTCGTTCCCGGAACGGACTCACCGAGGGAATCTCCGCATCTGGCCGTCTCGGAGGCAGTCGCTGTAGCTGCTGGCGCTGGAGGCTGCTGCTGCTGCTCCTGATCGCTTCTGCGGCAGATGCTGCTGCAACTGATGCTGCTGCGGCTGATGCTGCTGCGGCCAATGCTGCTGCAGCTAATGCTGCGGCCAATGCTGCTGCGGCTAATGCTGCGGCGGCTAGGTCCGCCTGGTAAGTGTTCACTTCCCAAATCTTTTAAATTTCCGGGGCCCTCTAGATAATATGGCTTTTATATTACAAAAAACACTGTTATTCATAAGTTTATTGCAAATAAATAACCACTCACTTTAATTTATCTAAACACTAATAATGCACATATGAACTATTTTTCCACAACTTTTCTCCTACGACTTATTGCTGCAACTAAAGCAAAACCCTGACCTACACCAAAGTCGTCGCCATTTTCCCTCCCGCTCTCTCAAGATGGGTCAGCGAACGTATTCAAGGCTATTTAACCCAGTTAACGAGCGAACCGGGCTAAATTTAAATAGCTAAATCCTCTCCCGCTATCAATAGTAGGTTTCACCACCGACTCTTATCGATAGCGGGACCTGCTGACGTATCGGTTCGTTTTAGTATTTTCCAGACGGCTTCAACTGAAAATGCAACACCATCCTGGATTCCGAGAGACGCCAACACAAAGTTTTAGACAAGCGCAGGAATACTTGGGAGTATTTGGATTTGGACTATTCGGATTCAGCCGGCCTCGATACCAAGATTCAGTTCCAACGGTGTCCAACGCGGGGCCCACGCTTTACGGGAAGTAGACACATGCCGATTCTGAGTTCGTGTACTTTGTTATTCCTCTTTCCAGATCACAACCTAATGTCCTTGGCATGGTACATGGTCCTTGAAGATCTTCAAGCTCGTACGCATTATTGCCGACTGTCTTGACCACCCGAGCTTTCAGGAACTTCCGAGCGATCTTTGCATTGAAGGCCTTTTTGAAATCGCTGGGGGCAAAGTTGCGGCGATACACTTCCTGACCTGGCTTCGCAAGGAAAGTACGAGCCCTTTTGTCGTACCGCCGGCGACTCCGATCGTATGCACATTCGAGGTTCTTCTGCACCTTGTCCTGGAGCAGTTGGAGTTTATCAGCTGTTCTCATCCCAGACATTTCGTGATCACACAGAGACTTCAACTTCCTTGCCAACTTGTAGCTGGCTCCGTTCAGGAACATGTGTCGTCCGAATACGGTGAAGAACGGAGCTTCTCCAGTTGCTGAATGGACCGCGTTGCGGAGGGCCACCTCAATCTCCGGAAGATACGCGTCCCATTCTCGATGATCTTCTTCTAAGTAGCTTCGGATTGCCGCCAACACGCTTTGGTTTACCCTTTCCGCTGCGTTGCTTTGCGGAGAGTGAACTGGCGTTTTGATGTGCGTGATGCCAAAGCTTTCCATCGCCTCCTCGAAGATCTTGGACGTAAACTGGCGGCCGTTGTCCGAATGCACAATTTCTGGAACCCCAAACTTGTAGAAGACCTCGTGAATGAGGAACTCCACTACATTGGAGGCCGATGCCTCTTGCATGGCTTTCAAAAATGTGTATTTGGAGAAGTGATCCACCACAATGAAGATGTAGGCCTGTCCCTTCTTCGACCTCGGGTACTTCCCCAGGAAATCGATGTACAGCTTCTGAAATGGCTGCTCAGTCTGGACTCTCTCACCGATACTAACTTGCATCCGGAAATTCGGGGATTTCGTCTCCTTGCACACTTCACACCTGCGTATGGACTCCCGGACTTGCAGTGCCATGCCAGGCCAGTAAAACTGCCGCCGTAGCTGCCGTTGGATCCGAATGTGCACGCTCAATTATGCTGTGGGTCAGACTCTGGGGAATCCAAAACTTCCATTCGAAGCCTTCCACCTCGTCATCCAGATTTGCGGAAGAGACTCTCTTGAAGATGAGACCATCCACTATCCTCAAGTCAGGTAGGTTGGCCAAGTTTTTTTCCACTTCTTGTAACAACTCCGTGTACTCTTCTCCAGCAAACTCAGTGGTCTCGAAGCCGAGCAACTCTGACGGGTCCACCGTTAGCTCTTCAACACAACGCGAAAGGGTATCTGCCACAACGTTCTCGCTTCCTTTCCTGTGTTCGATGTTGAAGTCATATCCCTGGAGTTGCAATGACCACCGAGCCAGCCGACCCGAAAGGTCTTTCATGGACATGAGCCACTTCAAGCTGGCATGATCGGTGATGCACGTGAACGGCATTCCTTCCACATACGGCCGGAACTTTCGAATGGCCAGCAGGGCTGCGAGGCATTCTTTTTCAGAAACGGTGTAATGGACTTGGTGACGATTCATCTTGGCCGAGAAGAACGCTATTGGTTGCTCCTGGCCGTCTTCATGCCGCTGGAACAACACTGCACCGACTCCGATCTGGGATGCATCGCACTGGATGAAAAAGTGCCGCTTGAAGTCCGCATGTACCAGCACTGGCGCAGTAGTTAGGGCCATCTTCAGGGACTCTACTGCCAGCTGTGCTTCTGGACTCAAGGAAAACTTCTTATTTCCCGTCTTCTTCAAGGATTCCGTGAGCGGGGCAGCCAAAGTTGCGAAGTTCTTTATGAACCGACGGTACCAACCAGCGGTTCCAAGAAAGGCTCTCACTTCCTTCATGGTCCTTGGCTCAGGCATCCGCCTAATAGCTGCTACACGCCCTGGATCCATCCGCAGACGTCCTCTACCCACTATGAAGCCGAGGTAGGTCAAAGACTTGAAGCAAAACTTCGACTTGCTCAGCCCAATGGTTAACCCTGCTTCTTTCAGGCATTCAGCGACTCGGCGAAGATACTTCAAGTGCGTTCTTATGTCAGGCGCTAGTATTAGCAGATCATCCAAGTAGACGAACACATTCGAGCGGATTTCAGCTGGAATTACTCGGTCCATGAGTCTCACCAGCCTCTGTGATGCGTTACAGAGTCCGAAAGGCATCACACGGAACTGGTAAAGAGGCCGACCAGGAACCGTAAAGGCTGTGTATTCCTTGCTGCTCGTGTCCAACTCAATCTGCCAAAAAGCGAACTTCAAATCCACGCTGGAAATGTAGTACGTTCGGTCAATTCTGGACAGGATGCCGTCTATGCTGGGCAACGGGTAAGCATCTTTGATGGTCACATCATTAAGCTTACGTGCGTCTAAGCAGAACCGGTGTTTTCCAGATCTTGATACTACGGTGGTGCGGTTGCTCCAGGGGCTTTTGCTCTCCTCGATGACTCCGAGCGCTAGCATCTTGTCGACCTCGTCCTCGAATACCGTCTGCTTCGCGGGAGACATCGGATAGGGTCGATCCTTGAACACTTTGGCTCCGTCCATCAGCTCAATAGTGTGCTTCTCCAGAGTGGTGGTACCTAAGCCATCCCTCTCGAAAGTCAATAACTGCTGCTTGATCTCCTCCAGCTCTTGTTCCTCGGCCTTGGAAAGCGTCCAGGACTCGGGATCGGTTTTCTCCTCATCGTCATCCTCGACCTCAGCGTAGTGCTCCATGTCCCTGGCGTGTAATTCTTCGGCCTTCTTCACGCCTTCCGAATCGATGGGGCCTATAATCGCTGGGGCCAGTCCGAATGCTTGCCAAAAATCCACTCCAAAATAAGCTGGCTGCTCCAGGTAAGGACACAAGTAGAAGAGAATGTGCTCTGTCCGTCCTCGGTATTCCACCGGTAACTTGACCCGTCCTATAATTGACCGATCCTCTCCAGAGGCCGTACGGACTGCGGATAAGTACTTCTGGACGGGCACATCCAAGGCCTCGACCAGCTCTCTGCCACCTTTTCCAAGCAGACTCACACTCGCTCCAGTGTCCAACAACCCCGTCAGTTGCTTGGTCAGGACTCGGACTGCGGCGAACGGTCTGGGATCTCGCGATAAACTGCGCTTCACGGCGGCCACTGCTTCGCGTCGGCAGTTCCGACGTTTGCGAAATCGGTCCCTGGCCTTTTGCACCTTGCAAGACACCATACGCTTCCCGCCTAACTGGTGCTCTGAGAAGATCCTGTTCCTGATATCTAGGTACCGACGCATCTTCTCCGCATAAGGTAAGTATTGTAAATTAGACTTATTGCTATTCTTAGAAGGTAAACATTTATTTAAGTCTACCAACTCTTCTTCCCTGCGGAACTCCTGTCTGGACGCATCCTCTCCGCTCTCTGATCGCCCAGCCGACCGTTTTCCGCACAATCCGGACATTTGGGAGACACGGTGTCTGGCTTCCCACATCGGTAGCAGAACAGTCTGCGTTCGGCTGCTGCGCAGTCACGGAACCCGTGATCCACGGCTCCGCAATTCCAGCAGCCGGCTCGGAACGGATTTTTAGGCTTCGCCCGCACTTCGTCCATCTCTTGCCACGGAGGATCCTCACCAGGATCTGGGCCAATCGCCTCGCTAACCTTGGCCTTCTCCGCCAGAGGATACCGCATCGGCTGCGTGTACGTGGTCCGTCCACGTCGTCCAAAACTGCGCTCCACCTCGCAGCACTCTTCCCGCAGTTCATCCACCGTGAGCACATCCATCGCGTAGACAAACCTTGCGATGCTCTCCCTCAAGTCCTTTTTAATAATCTTCACCAGCTGTCGCTCTGACAGTGGCCTTTTCAGTCGAGCCGCTAACTGCTGCATCGCGTGGACGTAATCGCCAACTCCTTCTCCGGGCTGCTGCTCCCTCTGCAGAAGTTGGTGCATCCGATCGTGCTCCGTCTGATGGCATCGGAACCTATTCATCAGCGAGGCTCGAAGCTGGGACCACCTGTCCACCCTGCAGTGACGCACGTGCACCCAGTACCACTCCCGAGCCCGCCCAGTGAGCACCAGGTGGAAGTTTCGGAGCACCTCTTGCCACGGGCATTGGCACTGCCGCTGCAGGAACTCCAACCGGAAGAGAAAATCTTCCACCGAGTTTCGCTCATCCTCCCCGTCGAAGGATACGCCCCACCGCTCAATTCGCCATTGCTGGTTGGAGGCTGCCGGCCCCACATTGGCATACAGACGCGGCTCCTCCCGGAACTCTGAGGCCCTGCGGTCCTCAACGCACCAGCTGCGGGCCGGGCCTTCGTCTCGGCGCGACCTGCCATGATCCAGAGGATACCCGGGACTGCTACTTTCCAACTCCTGGAAATCCAGCGGCCTCCTCGGCGGTTTGGGTGGCACCCTCGGCGGAGGTAGCCTGGAACCGTCCATGCCGGCGACCTGTGTGCTCTTTGGCACCGCACCTTGCGGGGCTTGACCAGGGATTCCCGCGTTGATCCTTGAATCCGGACGCCTTCGCTCGTCCGGCATGCTCTCCAGGGGAAGCTGAGGCCGCTGAGCAGCAGTCCTTAACACCTCGTTCATCAGCTTCATCATCTCCAGGAAGCCACTTCGGATCTCGTCCCTCAGTGCCTGATTGATCCCGCCTTCTTGGGCCTTCCGATGGGTCTCCGCCGCCTGTGCCAAAGCCACATTAACGGCCGACCTTGCCGCGGAATCCACAAAAGGATCGTGGAGTCTTGCGTCCTTATCTCCCAGCTGCAATAACTCATCCGCCGCGGAACCAATTCCCTCCATGATCTGCTGCTGCCTTAGGTCCTGCTGCAGCTCTGTGTCCTGTGGTCCTTTTTGCTCTTGTTGCAGTCCCTGGCGCAAACGGGCAAGCGGAGTCCTGGGCAACCCTTCCGATATGCGCGGCAAGCCAGCCACGGTAGCGACCTCCACATCCGTGGACCACATCTATTCGTCGTCCTCGCCTGAAAAACCCTTCGACCGAAGCAGGTGATCATGCTTGCTGCCTTGTCGCTTTGACATCCTGAATTTTGATAACCCCTAACACGACTTCTGAACCCCGAATTCAACGTGCCAACCAAAAACCCAAATTATGTATAAATAAATAAATTGTGCTGTAGCTAGTAAGTGATAAATAATAAATAAATACGAATACTTATATTACCAGGCCAATAAATAATAATAACGAATAAATAGAACCAATAAATAATAATAATGAATAAATAGAACCAATAAACAATGAATAAATAAGAAATAAATAAGAAAATATATTAAGGACCAACAAATACCTAAGGCTAAACAAATACACACCAATAATTAGCTCCTATTAAAAAAACAAGTCCCTCAAGACTAAATTTCTTTCTCTATCTTTTTTTTTTTTCCGGCTTCAATAAGGGGAGATGGAGCCGATCACCAGCCGGTAGACTCCGCGCCAGTCGTCTTGCGTCTACAATTTCGTCCGAATTTTCACTAAACAAGCCGCTCGTCAACTGAACTAACTTTCAGCTGTGCTGAAAGTCGCCAGTTAAGGACTTCGGCTGTTTGCAGGATCGCATAGGATTTCCTTTTGGACTTTGCGTTTTTCATTCAAGTCGCGGTGGCCGAGCAGCTCGTGACGACGTCACGGGTCACGACCACACATTTAAGTTTTGAACCGATATGATATGAAAACGCAAATACCCAGAAAACGCAAGGATCTGCGCAAAACAAACAACTACACTGTAACCCCAAAACAAAACATTCATTAAAATTACGTTAACAAAAAAATATGTCCCTAATACCTATATCACAGTTTTATCACAGTTTTTGGTTTAACCTTTCGTGCTTATTGCACGGACGACCTGGAATGCGAATCATTCGATTTCCTTCGAAGAGGATGTCACCGCCAAATCACAGCTAATCCCTGTGAACTGTGCCTCGGGAGCAATTGTCCTACCTCTAGTGGACAGCCTCTCTTTCTTCCTACAAAATTTAAACAACTTTTCTCCACCAGTCCGCATCCCGGTGCAATTGCATGTGTGTCATGCAAGCCACCGTTCGTGGGCTGGCTGGAGATAATAAATATGCGAGACGCCGTCGACTCGGCTATCACATATTTTATTTGCTAATTTGGGCGCCATATTGTTACGGAACAGCATCTTTCCCGGAGGGCAGCGCCGGCTAGCCACGGAGTCCCAGGGCGGAGTACCCCTCATGCCCTGCAGTCCGAGCAATTGATTCCGACTCATCGGACGTCTCACGTCACTAACTTGACGATTTACCATCTCTACCACAAAGCAAAACAAAACAAAGCTATATTTGCATCAAAACATTGACAATTGGACGAAATTGGTGGCTTTGATGTCCTTGCCACGACGCACCCACCCAACCTTGGGTGTCCCAAAAAGGATGTAGGAGGCATATATATAGTTTTTTATTTAAGATTTTATATACGTATTGTTAGTATCAGTTTAGAGAAGATTCAATAAATAAAATGCATATGTAAAAAAAAAAAATCAAATTAGACACTTTATCCATCTCTTCTATTTTTGCACCTACTGCCAACAATTCACTTATTAAATCATCAAAAATTTTGAAATGGGACAAAAGCGACAACTCACTCGATAGCTTAAGGGAAAGCAAATTTTTACGAACTGCCAACTGCGACGCTAGACTTTTTCGTTCATATACCGCGTCTAAATTCTTTAGAATTTGAGAGCCGTTATGTCGCTTGTAGCAAAGCTAAAAAGTTATTATCGCAAGTAAATTATCCGAATCCTACTGCAGTCACACAAGTTTCGCGTTCGTTAATACAAACTACTATTAAATTTTCATGGTGACCCCGGCGTAACAAGACATGAATGTAAATGAACTTAATAAAAAGTACCTGAAATCACTGAAAATATATATCTGAACCCACGATTTGTACCTGAAACCGTCTGTGATATTAGATTTAGGTTTATTTTTTTTTATTGTGTTAATCAGTGTGATGTCCTTCAAAGTATACTAAGAATTAAGAGTGACGCCACTGTGTCTGACAACATAAACCCTAATGAGTACAGACCCATATTCATTTAACCATACCTATCAAAGGTATTTGAGAATCTCATGGCTGAATGTAATGTACACTTGTATGCTGATGATGTCCAAATGTATGTGAGTCGTTCTTTAAACAGAATAAATGAATGCATAGATGTTTGTAACAGAGAACTTGAACGTGTAATTGAGTGGGCCGGCAACAATGGACTTGGGATCAACCCATCAAAATCAAAATGTCTTGTCATAAGTAAAGAACAAAATTAAAGTTCTATTTAATTGCATAGCCAGGTATATATTCAACCAACCACATAGAGATCACGTATCCGAATTTTCGCTGAAAATATTCGATATCTCGCTAAATAAATGGATAAAAATGCGAAACTTAATTTTTCTGCAAAAAATTATTTTCCAAAAAGAACTTTCGTATCTTTTCGAAAAACTTCAATTTACATCCTCTAGAAGAGCAAATAATCTTACTTGCATAAGACCTAGATCATTGACATCCGAAAGACAATTTTTAATTAATGCTATTCGATCATGGAATCAGCTCCCAAACCACCTTAAAAATATTAGCAGTGCCACGCAATTCAAGATAAAATTACGTAAATTAAAGTAAAAATATAAGGCGACTTAGGTTAGTTTTTATGAAAATTAGTTTTAAGTTTAATGTAACAATTTAATATTTGCAAACTCTTAGTGACTAGCGCATTAACTTATAAGTTCCAAACTTGCAGCGTTAGAATGAAATTTTATAATAAATACAAATACAAATAATTGCAGTAGAGTTCACGATTTGTTTACCAATTCTTCTGTGAAAAACTATAACAATTACCAACAAACATACACAAGCAAAAAAAATTAACAAGTTTAATCTTCCTATTGTAGTTTATGTTCTTTTTATAGATTAAAACACAGGATTGGCTTTAAGTTTTCAGATTAATATTTTATACCGCAACACCAGCACATGTAATTTACTTGCAGAAATTTGCACAGAATGAGAAAGAGCCAGCCAGTGTGGCCATAGAATATGTTTTTTATTAATACCTTAAAATACTTCCATTCATATTGTATTTGGAATATGGCATAAGAACAAGAAAAGATATTTTTGTATAAGGAATGGGGGTATTCCAACAAGCCCCCTCAAATATAAAATTTATAATTTATAAACTTATCATATAGTAATGTTTTGTAATTTGTATATACTTGTGCGGTGTGCATTCTGGGAATAATTATCTGATCCAGCATTCGCTGCAAGGATACGGGGAAAACTTAGAAAAACCAGATCAGATTAGTCTTACATGTTTAAAAAAAAAAATTAAATTTTAGTAACTTATGTTTTACAAACTAACGAAAATATTTAATTAAAAAATAGCATCAGCAATCTGTAGATCAGTCGTCGTGCAGTAATCCCAATTCAGTTCCTAACTCCAAAAATTTAGCAGCAGGTAAAGATATCAGCAAGTTCTCTGTGCAAATATACTCAAGATATTTTATATCAACATGTTTGGCTCGTTTGAGACATGAAGGCTTATTTGCTATACTGATAAAGCCTTGGTTATCTTTGTAGATTTAATTGGAGTTACAAGGTTTATATAAACGCTTTTAAGGAGAGATTTCAGCCACAACGCTTCTTTCACAGCTTCAAATAACGCCATGTACTCAGCTTCAGTTGATGAGACTGCTAATGAGTTTTGTCTATTAGTGTTCCAGCAAATTAGGTTTAAATCAAACATTTTGAATAAATACCCTGTGGTACTTTTTCTATCAATTTCATTACCTCCCTAATCAGAATCTACATAACCAATTAATTTAAAATTAGTATCATATCAACAGTGCCCTTTAAATACCTTAAAACACTTATTTAACACTCCCATAACTCGGAATTATTTTTACTATTATACCTAATTAAAATGTTTACTGCTGTTGTTAAGTCTGGACGTGTACAAAGCATTATGTACATTAAACATCCTATAAGTTTTCATCAGAATTATGTAATTCATAATTAAGTTTGCTTGGTACTTACTGCACTGCAAATTTCCATGTTAAATTTATTTAAAATTCTTTTAGCATATGCAGCTTGGCTCAAACAAATTTTATCTTAATACATTTCTATTCTAATACCAATAAAATGCTTTATTTCTTTAAAGTCGGTCATCCTAAACTTTTCATTTAAATACTTTTTGAAATTATTCATTGATATCATGTTCCCCGTAGCTATTACCACATCATCAACGTATAATAACACATAACACCTTTATCAAGAATATAAATACAGCTATCTACTGAAGAGGTCGCATATATAGTTCCTCATTTAATCCATCCATTTGATGAACCTTCAAGTTATATTGAACTGCTAACGATAAGATGAATCGAAAACTAGAAACTCTAGCTACAGGAGCAAAGGTCTCTTCATAATCGACTTGGTATTTTTTTAGTAAATCCTCGTGCAACTAATCTAGTCTTAAATCTTATTGGATTTCCTAGTTCGTTGTAATTAACGGAAAATAACCATTTGCTATCTACAATGTTATTATGTTTAGGCCTTTCTGTTATTGTCTATGTATTACTTAATGTATGAGCACTTAATTCTGTTTTTATGACTTCCTCCCAAAAAAATTTATCATTTCTATACTAAATTTCATCAAATGTATTTGGAACATCGTTAAAAACAGTGTGAGCATTTAATATGAATTTGTTTAAACTATTATCATCTTCATTATATGAAATATGTGGCTTTGTTTTTAATCTCTCACTTCTTCTACTACTATTTCAATTTCATCAGTATTTAATTGATTTCCAATTTCATGTTTCATGTTTCATTTTTCTCACTCGAGTTGTTCGATTCCTTACTATCATTCAGGAAATCATCTCCCTTTCTTTTCCTACTCTCATTCAGAAAATTTTAATCAATTTCCTTACTATCATTCAGGAATTTTGTTTTGTAATTTTCCTTTCATTCGGAAATTTTGTTTCATTAACTTCCTTACTATCATTCGAGAATTTAGTTTCATTAATTTCCTAACTATCATTCGGGAATTTAGTTAAATTAATTTCCTTACTATCATTCGGAAACACTGCTTCAAATTTAACAGCTCTAGAATTAACCATATTGGTTTCATCGACAGCCAAATCTCTTGCAACGAGAAACTTTTCATTAACAGCATCCCACAATTGAAAACCATTTGGTTCGTAGCTTTCCTATTTTTGTTTTATTGTGCACATAAATAGTTGCATTAAACACTCTTAAATGTTTTAAATTGGGTTTTCTATTATGCCACATTTCATACGGGGTCATCATACTATCAACAATTGCTCTGCTTTGAGTTCTGTTAAATAAATAAGTTACAGTTAACACTGCTTTTGTCAAGTTTTGCACCACTTACCATGGCACGATCTTTTTCTGTAATGGTTCTAATCATCCTTTCTGAAACACCATTAAGTTGAGGTGTGTGTGGCACTGTAATACCATACTTACCACAAAACTGACGCATTTCATTTGAGAGGTATTCTCTAACATTGTCTATGTACAAAATAACAATTTTCAAATTAAAATGAGCTTCACTTTTCGCTACAAAGTCTTCAAACATTTTAATACATCAAATTTGTGTTTTTGTAAGTAAGTTACACAATAGTGTGTAAACTGATCAACAAAGATCACAAAGTAACTCTTTTCATTTAGAGAAACTGGAGTAATCGGACCAAAAACATCGGAGTGCACTACAAATAGGGGTCTTTGAATGTGGGTCTTATCTTTAAATTGCTGAAACGGTAACATTGCTTGTTTTTAATTTAAACATGATTCACAAATTTCATGGAATATTTCTAAGTTATTTAAAAGGGTGTTATCAACAAATATATTTTTTCTTTTTATTTCTAACAGTTTGCCATTAATAATATGGCCAAGCCTCTCATGCCATAATCGAAAATTATTTTTATGTTTCGCATCTATGGTATATGCCTGAAACTTAACATAAGGTATATTGTTTAAAATTCCTGTGTTCTCAATCACCGTCAACCCATTTTTAAAAATGGTTACACCGTTCTTGTCAATACAGCACGTCCTCCAGTCATTGTGCAGACGCACGATGCCACGCTTAGATGCGAAAATATATTCGCCTTGCTTAGCCACAGCGATCTTCAATGGCGGCACCAACTCCATAGTATCGGCGTATTAGAAGATCGCTTGCACCGGAATCGAGGATAAATCCACAAATATATATCCCCGGTTGGTCTTCCACTACTTTCACCATGAATGCTATGCCTTGAGATGTTGCGGTTTTAGCAGTTTATCATTGTTTTTATTATTTTTTTGTTCATGATTCTTTTATAGTGGTAGCAATCTTTTTAATGTGTCCCTCTTTGTCACAACCCTAACCCTATTCTTAGAATTTCCTTAAATGTTTTCTTATGCTTCGCTACGCGATTTTTAAATGAGTTGTTTTGTAATTTTTATGTTGAACAGTGGTATTTAAAGCTTTTCGGCCTGTGTCATTATAGTCATTTTTAATTTTAATTTCCTGATCTAGCAACCTATTTTTAACAAACGTTTATGTCAAATTTTCTTCTGATAACGTCTCTCTGGCTGCGATGACACCGTCGTAAGACGAAGGTTATGTGATCATCAATTGAGACACCTTATCCATCTCTTCTATTTTTGCACCTACTGCCAACAATTCACTTATTAAATCGAAAATTTTAAAATGGGACAAAAGCGACATCTCACTCGATAGCTTAAGAAAAAGCAAATGTTTACGAACTGCCAACTGCGACGATAGACTAAATTCTTTAGAATTTGAGAGCCGTTATGTCGCTTGTAGCAAAGCTAAAAAAGTTATTATCGCAAATAAATTATCCGAATCCTACTGAAGTCACACAAGTTTCGCGTTCGTTAATACAAACTACTATTAAATGTTCATGGTGACCCAGGCGTAATCGCAGTAGAGTTCACGATTTGTTTACCAATTTTTTCTGTGAAAAACTAAAACAATTACCAACAAACATACACAAGCAAATTATTCGTGTCGGGTTGGCTAAAAAAATTAACAAGTTTAATCTTCCTATTGTAGTTTATGTTCTTTTTATAGATTAAAAACACAGGATTGGCTTTAAGTTTTCAGATTTATATTTTATACCACAACACCAGCACATGTAATTTACTTGCAGAAATTTGCACAGAATGAGAAAGAGCCAGCCAGTGTGGCCATAGAATATGTTTTTTATTAATACCTTAAAATACTTCCATTCATATTGTATATGGAATATAACATAAGAACAAGAAAAGATATTTTTGTATAAGGAATAGGGGTTCTCCAACACGCCCCCTCAAATATAAAATGTATAATTCATAAACTTATCATATAGTAATGTTTTGTAATTTGTATATACTTGTGCGGTGTGCATTCTGGGAATAATTATCTGATCCAGCATTCGCTGCAAGGATACGGGGAAAACTTAGAAAAAACAGATCAGATTAGTCTTACATGTTTAAAAAAAAAAATTAAATTTTAGTAACTTATGTTTTACAAACTAACGAAATATTTAATTAAAAAATAGCATCAGCAATCTGTAGATCAGTCGTCGTGCAGTAATCCCAATTCAGTTCCTAACTCCAAAAATTTAGCAGCAGGTAAAGATATCAGCAAGTTCTCTGTGCAAATATACTCAAGATATTTTATATCAACATGTTTGGCTCGTTTGAGACATGAAGGCTTATTTGCTATACTGATAAAGCCTTGGTTATCTTTGTAGATTTTAATTGGAGTTACAAGGTTTATATAAACGCTTTTAAGGAGAGATTTCAGCCACAACGCTTCTCTCACAGCTTCAAATAACGCCATGTACTCAGCTTCAGTTGATGAGACTGCTAATGAGTTTTGTCTATTAGTGTTCCAGCAAATTAGGTTTAAATCAAACATTTTGAATAAATACCCTGTGGTACTTTTCTATCAATTTCATTACCTCCCTAATCAGAATCTACATAACCAATTAATTTAAAATTAGTATCATATCAACAGTGCCCTTTAAATACCTTAAAACACTTATTTAACACTGCCATAACTCGGAATTATTTTTACTATTATACCTTACTGCTGTTGTTAAGTCTGGACGTGTACAAAGCATTATGTACGTTAAACATCCTATTAGGTTACGACATGGAGCATTGCAGTTTTCATCAGAATTATGTAATTCATAATTTAGTTTGCTTGGTACTTACTGCACTGCAAAATTCCATGTTCAATTTATTTAAAATTCTTTTAACATATGCAGCTTGGCTCAAACAAATTTATCTTAATACATTTCTATTCTAATACCAATAAAATGCCTTATTTCTTTAAAGTCGGTCATCCTAAACTTTTCATTTAAATACTTTTTGAAAGTATTCATTGATATCATGTTCCCCGTAGCTATTACCACATCATCAACGTATAATAACACATAACACCTTTATCAAGAATATAAATACAGCGATCTACTGAAGAGTTCATAATTCACAGTCTTTTAATGCTTGCTCAAAAACTTCAAAACAGCATCTAGCTGGTTTTTTGAGTCCGTAACTTGCCTTATTCAATTTACATATATTGTCACCATTGCATGGTACACCTTTAGGAAGTCTCGTATATAGTTCCTCATTTAATCCATCCATTTGATGAACCTTCAAGTTATATTGAACTGCTAACGATAAGATGAATCGAAAACTAGAAACTCTAGCTACAGGAGCAAAGGTCTCTTCATAATCAACTTGGTATGTTTTAGTAAATCCTCATGCAACTAATCTAGCCTTATATCTTATTGGATTTCCTAGTTTGTTGTAATTAACGGAAAATTCCCATTTGCTATCTACAATGTTATTATGTTTAGGCCTTTCTGTTATTGTCTATGTATTACTTAATGTATAAGCACATAATTCTGTTTTTATGACTTCCTCCCAAAACAATTTATCATTCCTATACTAAATTCATCAAATGTATTTGGAACATCGTTAAAAACAGTGTGAGCATTTAATATGAATTTGTTTAAACTATATGTGGCTTTGTTTTTAATCTCTCACTTCTTCTACTCGTTATTTCAATTTTATCAGAATTTAATTGATTTCCAATTTCATGTTCATTTTTCTCACTCGAGTTGTTCGATTCCTTACTATCATTCAGGAAATCATCTCCCTTTCTTTCTTACTCTCATTCAGAAAATTTTAATCAATTTCCTTACTATCATTCAGGAATTTTATTTTGTAGTTTTCTTTCATTCGGAAATTTTGTTTCATTAACTTCCTTATTATCATTCGAGAATTTCCTAACTATCATTCGGTTTTAATCAATTTCCTTACTATCATTCAGGATATTTGTTTTGTAGTTTTCCTTTCATTCGGAAATTTTGTTTCATTAATTTCCTTATTATCATTCGAGAATTTAGTTTCATTAATTTCCTAACTATCATTCGGGAATTTAGTTTAATTAACTTCCTTACTATCATTCGGAAACACTGCTTCAAATTTAACAGCTCTAGAATTAACCATATTGGTTTCATCGACAGCCAAAGCATCCCACAATTAAAAACCATTTGGATCGTAGCTTTCCTTTTTTGGTTTAATTGTGCACATAAATAGTTGCATTAAACACTCTTAAATGTTTTAAATTGGGTTTTCTATTATGCCACATTTCATACGGGTCATCATACTATCAACAATTGCTCTGCTTTGAGTTCTGTTAAATAAATAAGTTACAGTTAACACTGCTTTGTCAAGTTTTTCAACACTTACCATGGCACGAGCTTTTTCTGTAATGGTTCTAATCATCCTTTCTGAAACCATTAAGTTGCGGTGTGTGTGGCACTGTTAAGTGATAAGTAATACCTTTCCTACCACAAAACTGACGCATTTCATTTGAGAGGTATTCTCTACCATAGTCTATGTACAAATTAACAATTTTCAAATTAGAATGAGCTTCACTTTTCGCTACAAAGTCTTCAAACACTTTTAATACATCAAATTTGTGTTTTTTGTAAGTAAGTTACACAATAGTTTGTAAACTGATCACAAAGATCACAAAGTAATTCTTTTCATTTAGAGAAACTGGAGTAATCGGACCACAAACATCTGAGTGCACTACAAATAGGGGTCTTTGAATGTGGGTCTTATCTTTAAATTGCTGAAACGGTAACCTTGCTGTTTTTCATTTAAACATGACTCGCAAAATTTCATGGAATATTTCTAAATTATTTAAAAGGGTGTTATCAACACAATATATTTTTTCTTTTTATTTCTAACAATTGCCATTGATATATGGCCAAGCCTCTCATGCCATAATCGAAAATTATTTTTATGTTTCGCATCTATGGTAAATGCCTGAAACTTAACAAAAGGTATATTGTTTAAATTCGTGTGTCTCAATCACCGTCAACCCATTTTTAAAAATGGTTACACTGTTCTTGTCAAATTTGATAGACATTCTTGCCTCTTGTAGGCACTTTACCGACATCAAGTTTCCAGCAGCCTGCTCGGAATACAGCGCTTAGATGCGAAAATATATTCGCCTTGCTTAACCACAGCGATCTTAATGGCGGCACCAACTCCATAGTATCGGCGTATTAGATGATCGCTTGCACCGGAATCGAGGATAAATCCACAAATATATCCCCGGTTGGTCTTCCACTTCTTTCACCATGAATGCAATGCCTTGAGATGTTGCGGTTTTAGCAGTTAAGCATTGTTTTTATTATTTTTGTTCATGTTCTTTTATAATGGTAGCAATCTTTTTAATGTGTCCCTCTTTGTCAGAACCCTAACCCTATTCTTAGAATTTCCTTAAATATTTATGCTTCGCTACGCGATTTTAAATGAGTTTTTTTTAAAGCTGTAATTTTTATGTTGAACAGTGGTATTTAAAGCTTTTCGGCCTGTCATTATAGTCATTTTTAATTTTAATTTTTCTGATCTAGCAACCCATTTTTAACAAACGTTAATGTCAGATTTTCTTCTGATAACGTCTTATTGCTGCGGACACCGTCGTAAGACAAGGTTATGTGATCATCAAATGAGCAACCTTATCCATCTCTTGATTTTTGCACCTACTGCCAACAATTCACTTATTAAATCATCAAAAATTTTAAAATGGGACAAAGCGACATCTCACTCGATAGCTTAAGAAAAGGCAAATGTTTACGAACTGCCAACTGCGCGCTAGACTTTTTCGTTCATATACCGCGTCTAAATTCTTTAGAATTTGAGAGCCGTTTGTCGCTTGTAGCAAAGCAAATAAATTATCCGAATCCTACTGCAGTCACACAAGTTTCGCGTTCGGTAATACAAACTACTATTAAATTTTCATGGTGACCCCGGCGTATCGCAGTAGAGTTCACGATTTGTTTACCCAATTTTTCTGTGAAAACTAGAACAATTACCAACAAACATACACAAGCAAATTATTCGTGTCGGGTTGGCTAAAAAAATTAACAAGTTTAATCTTCTATTGTTGTTTATGTTCTTTTTATAGATTAAAAACACAGGATTGGCTTTAAGTTTCAGATTTATATTTTATACCGCAACACCAGCACATGTAATTTACCTGCAGAAATTTTGCACAGAATGAGAAAGAGCCAGCCAGTGTGGCCATAGAATATGTTTTTATTAATAGCTTAATAACTTCCATTCATATTGTATTTGGAATATGGCATAAGAACAAGAAAAGATATTTGTGTATAAGGAATAGGGGTATTCCAACACGACCCTCAAATATAAAATTTATAATTTATAAACTTATCATAGTATTTTTTTGTAATTGTATATACTTGTGCGGTGTGCATTATGGGAATAATTATCTGATCCAGCATTCGCTGCAAGGATACGGGAAAAACCCAGAAAAACCCGATCAGATCAGTCTTACATATGTGTCGGAGAGTATGTAGTGCAGCATTTCGACAGGTATGACCATGGGTTGTGGGGTATACTAGATATACTAG
>NW_026453352.1:0-105656 GCF_025200985.1 Drosophila gunungcola
CAGGAAGCTGCCCCGCATAAAGCTTCTAAACCACGATCTCATGGAATTTTGAGTGGTCGACATAAAAACAGCCAAAGGAACGCTTCGTCGGCCGATACATAAAAATAGAAGCTTTATAAATCAACAACAAAAAAATTTGTACATTAATCTTCAACATAACTAGGACCTTCCTTTCACCTTATCCTACTAAGGATAGAAAATTTCAATATGTTTTGTTCTAGAATGGTGAATCGTATTTTAAGCTAATGCTTTTAAATTATTGCCAGACAAAAGGGCGAAACTTCGTTGCTTTCAGAAGGCCGAAAATTGGTCCTCCAGTCAGAAAGTTGGAGTTGCACCCAGTACATGACTTCCTGTAAAGACTGTAAGCCGCCCAATCCGCGCCTACGTTTCCCAGAAAAGGTTGTTCATGTGATGCGAGATCCTTTAGCACATGCTTGATGCCAGCCATATGTTCGGTAAGCGGGTTCTGATTGTACTGAGCCAGTTTGGAAACAGAATGCAAAATATCTGGCCGTGCTATAGGAGCAAGCTACTTCAGATCGTCAACAGCAGATTGAATAATGTTGGATCCGAACTATCCGGAATCATGTGCATCTAAAGGTGCAACCCTGGAATTTTCAATGCCGTGTGCCAGCAACAAATTCTTAATAAACTGCGAATGGCCTAATCAGGACACTATCGAGCTTTGAGTTCTATGCCTTCCTGACAGCCATGAATCGGTAAATCCCTCAAGTTGCTTCACGTATACCGTCTCGCTAAGGTTGCGGTTAAAAACGCAGATCAAATGCCCATTTTATGTAGAAAAAGCTTCAGATCTGACGCCGTACTGCTGTCCTTCCTGTCGCACCTTGAAACGCTCGATTTGACCATCATTGAATACCCACTTGCATCCAACGGCACGCAGATTTTTTGCGTACGACTACCAGGGTGGCTTGCGGAAGGTAATATATTTCTTTGCATGGCTTCGCACCACTCATGACTTGTTCCTGAAATGGGATGTCTCTGGAAACTAAGGATTCAAGAACCTTAACCAATGTATACTCTGTATACCAGCTGTGTTGACAGAATTAGCCCACAAGGATTCACCCAATCTGACTCCAAGTTAAGTTGGCTTCCAATGCCTTGACATTTCCACTAATTTCCTGTTAGTGGTTTCAAAAAATCCAATCTGCTGGGCAGTGCACATTACAGTAAGCTGCCTAGCGATCCCGCTGTGAATGAGAAAATTATCGAGCTCCTTGTAGACAAATTCTCCCCCGTTGTCGTTCAGGCATTTATCGTATCTTGAGTTTGGCGCTCAACCAGATTCTTGAACTCCTTCAGTTTGACAGCACTTATCTTCAAGAGCAAGAAGTACAAAAAATCCTCCTGGTCATCGATTAATGTCAGGAAGCACTTTGATCCCGGGTCACATATATCTGCATGTATCAGCTCCAAACTCCTTGGATCTGTTTGAAGTAGCTGCAGGAAAAGGCTGTAACAGGATCTTACAGAGCATCGAGGTCAAGCACTTGGAATTCTGGGGAAAATGTTTTCCACGCTAAGCATTGCCAATTGTATAATTGGCAATGGCAAGTTATCTCTGGTCCCGATAGTGACAACAAAATTTTTAAATTTTGAACAAACTCTTATTGTTCCACTCGCTTTGAAGAAATTTATGAATGGTTGTACATTTCGTACAGGTCGACGCTTCTGCTGGACTTCTTTCAAATTTGCCTATGACAATTTATTTTTTTTACGCCAATTAGATGCTTTTTCACTAAGTGTAATTGTCTTCAGACCCCTTTGATCCTGAGCATTTCAGTCGACGGCTTCTGAAGCATCTGTAGCAGTCCATTATCCGGGTGTAATGGTCTACAATCCAAAATGAAACAACACAGATCGTTTCTGTATGCTTCAGAAATCCAACTTGTCGATTTGATATAGGCCATTATATTGGCTTTTGAGCTGCACAAAGTGTGACGCAAAATAAGCGCACAAGAAATATGAATTTATAGGTATCAACCATGAAGTTTCGTATGTAGGTAAAAAAATAAAAGGTCAAAACAGCCGATAAGATGAAAAGGGAAACAAAAAAATCAATAAATTGGAATTCAAATGGAAAGGCAGGCGCATGCAGAAAGGATCACACTGGTCATAGGGAACCGAAGGTCAAACTGACATGGTATTATGCACGCGAGGCCTGACATCACTAGCGAGGGGTATAAAGAAGGGCCCATCGCCCAATAGATGGCACTCTGAGACCGACAGCGATCGGATGAGGTAAGCCTACACAGAGAAAATTAATCATGTATATTGCACTCAATCTGAGAATATTCGTACTCAAATAAAAAACCAACACCAAAAGTTCTCACTTTGATACCATTTTACTCAGTTTGAGTACAAATTTTCAAAAATTTAAAAACTAACAAAATAAATCGGCCAAAAATGTAAATAACATTTTCTTTCAACTTTATTGTTTGTTTTACATTATGTTATATTATTATTAGTGTTAAATGAAATAATTTTACTTACGAAATATTTTTATGAAAAGCACATGCCTTGACTGAGAATTGAACCCGGGACCTTTCGCACTCTGATGTAAGCCTTAACTACTCGTCCATGCACGCTCTAACTTCTCAGTATGCTAAAGCCGCACAACTATTTTATTTCAAAAGGCGAATTCGTAATTTAAGCAAAATATTACGGTTTTTTTAGAAATGATAAAGAGTTACATAAATAAGCATATTAATTAAATAAAAGCAACGAAAAACAAAAAAACAAAAAAGAATTACACAACTCGAAGTGAACTCGGAACCTAAAAACCTTGGGTTTTGGATTCCTGGTCCGGATCACCCTAGACCACGGATTTTGAGTACATTTTTCCTCATTATTAGCACATTTTTCTCAAATACAGAATATATCCTCAGCTTAAGAATTTTTTCTTAAAATGAGTACAAATATTCCTTATGTGAGTTTTGTGCAAAATCAGAACTCAAAATTAGTATATTCTCAAGTTGAGAATTCAAATTCTCAATTACTGAACGTCAATATTTTCTCTGTAAACACCTTTGAGTAGAACTTATCTGGGAGTCCATAGTGGAGTCAATTTTGGGACCAGGTCTCGTACCGGGTACGTACATTATAGCTAGCAACCTCCCCTTTCCCGCCACCTATCCTAACGGAGCAACCGTCTCTTCGTGATCCACCACCCATTGTGGCCTTTAAACCATCTCATAACCTAAAAGACTCATAGTGTCCTCTAAACCGTATCCAGCCTAGGGGAAAAAAAAACTATATTATAGTTTAAGGGGGGAACCTGCGCATCGCGGAGCTTATTTTCCGGTGCCATATCGTTCATCTATTCCTCACTGGTTGCACCCGTTGCCCGCAGGAAGACGCCACTCATCACCCAACCGCGTCCGGAGACTCCACGTGACTCGCCCATTGAACCCGACGTCGCCGTGCCTTACCGCGTCCACCCGTCAATCCAATGCTTCTGTAATTAACCTACCAAAAACATAAGCAAATTTATATTGAAGCACTTACGTGTCATACACTGCGACCGGGTTGGATTCTCTTTCAGCAACCACATCTAAACGAACAGCTGAATCCCGCTGAACTACCTCAGCCATATTAGAACCGTTACATGGGGCCCGAGTAAGGAACCGTTCTTAACTTTTAAACGCTTTTTCGATATAAATATACCGGTGCTCATAACCTATTATGCTGGCAATAAAAAAAAAACGTCGTGCGGTTTATTTACTTGCAACTAAACCAAGGAGAAATACATACATTCTTTGTGTTCATGGTCGTCAAAGTGAGATTATCTATAGATTTTCACATATACATGCAGACATTGCTTAAACTTATGAACATATAATATTTTTTTACAAAAGGTTCCACAGAGAAGATACTAGATGAGAAGGAGATTTGAGATGTGAGCCCCCGATTAGCCAAAATTCTTCTGAGAAGAAGTTTTCCCGCCTACATTCAAAGTTTTAGTATAACATATTTTTGTACGCATTGCTTAAGCTTTTCATTTAAATATGTGGTAAATTCCCACAAAAGTGGAATTTTTTTACGGGTGACTCAAAGACTGATAACTTTTATATTTGGATCGAAAAATCCACAAAATCCCTACAAACAAACTTTTTTTTGCAAAACTTAAGCATTCTTTAACCAATTGATTGAATTAAAATTGTTTAACGCAATGCAATGGTGCACATTCCCTACCCTCTCCGCACTTCGCTATTGCAGTAAAAAAATGGGAAAAAAACAACTCACACGCATACACAAACACTACACTCCAAATCAGAAATAGGAACAATTGACTAAAGTTAAGTATACCAGTATACCTGACCGATTGCAGGGTAGCGCGTAACAGGGGGCCGCTAAACTCCAACGTGACAGAAACGTAAAGTCAACCAACCACGATTGCAACGGCGGACAAATGAAAGCCTAAAGTGTTGATTGTTGCAGCTGTATTTAACTATGTACTAGTTATGTATATCGTCTAGTAATAATTTACCAACTATTATTTTGCGAGCTCTAGTACTATTCGTATTCATTGCATCGGGTCATGCTATAGTTTCTTGGGAAGGTGCAGATGTTCGAGAGTTTTAGAATCGCAAACTAGAAACAAAATAAAAAGAAAATCCGGCAAGTTTTCCAGTACTACTTCGACAAAAGCAAAAATTTCTTAAGCTGCCAATAAAATTTGAGCCGTTTATGGACCCTATACAAGTTTTTCTACTACGACCACAGCAAAAATGCTTTTCGAGACGCCAATATCAATTTAGCAGTTTATGGACCCGATTCAATTTCCATTTCCACAGCAAATCGGTGGATTCAACGATTTCGGTGTAAAAGTGGTGGAAGATGCGTTACGCTCCGGAAGGCCTGTCGGAAAGACCGACATAGTATCAACCATAGCATCGGCCAACAACTGGGCATGAGCCATCAAACCATTTTTAACCATTTGAGGCATCTTAAACTGTATCGACGCAAGCGAATCGCTGCTGAATCGCAGCACTTACGACAAAGTGAAGCTCAAACGGTCGTGGTCGAAATGCGTTGAAACGACCCAGTTAAAGCCCGGATTGACGACCAGGAAGGTTCTGCTCTGTGTTGGTGGCATTGGCAGGGAATCATCCATTATGAGATGTTCTCCTATGGCCAATCGCTCAATTCAGACCAGTTCTGGTAACAAATGGACCGCTTGAAGGCAGCACACATATAGAAGAGGTCATCTTTCATCAGCAGAGCTGAACTATCTTTTATCGGGACAACGCCAGGTCACATAGATCTCTATTGACTCGCCAGAAGCTCCAGGAGCTCTCTTGGCAGCATGCTGGTGTCCGATTCGTGACGGATCCATCGAGAACCGAACCTCTCTCTCTGGCAAGGTCTATCGCCTAGCAGGCAGAACTAAGTTCTGCTTTATCGCCAAGCAACGAAAGGATAAACTGCATATTTAATTAATATAATATAAAAATACTTAGAGCCTAGCTTAATATAGGTTGCCGAATTTGCGAGAGCGAGAGAGAGCTTTATTGTGCTCCCGCCTTCGCCATACACTATCCAACAGTAAGCTTAATGATAACGACTTCACAATAACTTCAATCCTTTACAATTTTCATAAAAAACTCAAATGAGCCAAAAACGGCCTCGTTGAGGGGTTGTAGGGCTTCATGCCACTGGTAGCAGCGCCAGCTGCGCCTAAAGTCGACCCTGACCATGCCGTCCTTCCCTGCGGGAGTCGCGACGAGGTGGCACTGTTGAGGTGGCAGGTTGTCCTCCACCGCGACGACTAGCTGCCCTTTTTCTATTTTTGGTTTGAAGTTTGATTTCTTCTTGGTACTCGTGTTTTTGAATGATCTAGCCAATTTTATTAAAGGCTTCATTATGTTCGGTCAGTGGCAGAGTCTTTTCAAAAAATATACTCTTGTTGCAAAAGAGTACACGAACTCCCTAGCTTGTGATGTGACGAAAATCCCTCAATGACATCCATAAAGTTCGAATTTCGTACAGCAGCGGTCATGCCAACCGCAGTCTTCCTTGTCTCCAGTAAAAGGACTTCCTCAGGTAGCTCGAAAGCTTAATTTCGGGGCCAGTGCTCTTCTTCATCCTTCAAAAATGATGGTCCAATAAATCAGAATGTCTGTACGATTTCGTCAACTTCACAACCTCTTGATACAACGACGATGGATGAGATCGGATCCAATGAAGCGTAACTTCAGAATCTGACCAATAAACAGTTGGTTCTATAGGGACCTTCAATAGGGGCTTGATTCTGTAACAGAAGAAGGTGAGCGGCATATAGCTCAAGCCACGGGAGCGTTTTAGTTTTGAACGTCGGTGCTTTGGACTTTGAAGTCAACAACGATAATTTAAAAGCTTCTGTAGTTTTGCGACGAATATAAACGGAAGCTTTATAAGCTCTCATGGATGCGTCGGCCAATTGACATACCTTATTTTACTAGAAATATATCATTCTTCAACTTTTTGATACATCTTAAAGGAATAGGTTTCCTAATATACTTGTAGATGCTAGAGCTCGACATAGTTTGAACAAACTGCTAAAACAGAAGTTCCGACAACATTTTTTATTCGTGAACATTCTGGTAGCACTTCCAGTCGTTTGAAACGCTGTAACTGACTTAAAATTTGTACAGAATTTTCTTAACACATTTTTGATTCAGAAAAAAAAGAGTGCCACTGAATTATTTTGTACCGTTTTAAACACGTGTTTTAATGAGTTATAATTCTCTCAAAACAGAACAGACCTCTCCGTAATTTATACAAGAGCTTCAAAGACTTTAAAACCTTAAAACAAACACTTACAAACAGACGGGAAAGCCATCTGATTTTTCGAAATACGTCGTTGTTCGATCGAATTTTAATGTTCCTTACAGTCAATCCTATTCTATGTATTTGAACTGGTGTAAACCGAAGTGGACACGATTGCAATATTAAAAGGAAACTATCGTAAAAAGTTCGTAAACGGACTCAAAAAAATATACAATCAACGAGCGATGACTGAAGTCCCGCTACATACTTTCAAACTGTCCACATACATTTCCGTTTGCGATGATTTCGCGAGATTTTAGTCAACGCTCTAGAAAGCCCAGGGTTTAAGTGTCTTAAAAAACATTTCCCAGCCTAGGTACACAATTAATGTTTTTGTTTGTTTTTTTGTTATTGCAATGTTTTTATTTAATTTTTGAAAATGTTAGTTATGTTAATAAAAGCCATTTGATTTATAACATTTGGATCCTTATACGTATGTATGGCCGAATGTGGTGCCAATGTGGCTCAACCTGTTAAGTTTCGAACCCAGTTTTGGGTCGACTCGGTCGCAAAAAGAGTAACTTTGTTGTTTTCCTTTCCTTTAAGTTAATTTATAATCACAGAGATTTTTAAGAGATGAAGAGAGGGCGTCCGGGGCGAACAAAGTCGTCAAAACAAATAATATTTTTAATATTATTAGTGTGTCGCTTGCAATGTTATTTTCGGCTCGTTGATGGTATTAAATCGTCTATGCAAAGATATCATAAAATGTTCGCAAACGACTCTTTTTTCGAATATCGAAAATTAAACAAAATATTAACGCGTACAAACCGATTCAATCTTGGCAGACGCCTCTGACGATCAGGCGGCCGAATCTACCGAAGACGAGAAAGGGAAGCCAAAGCCCCCGCCTATTTATATTCGAGAAAAAAGTTCCAATGCTCTTATCAACAAAATTATCGAGTTTATTTGAAAAAATAACTTCCACATTGATCTTCTTTAGAAGAGACTTACAACAAGTATTCAAATCTTAACCTATAATGTATTATAATTGTTAATTGGTTAATGGCCCTAAGTTGAGCAGGAGTGGGCGGTCGTTGCGCTGTAACGAGAGTGGTTACTGAGCCGCCTGAGCTGCTGGCTAGTTGGTTTGGATGTATTGATAGTCTAGCTTCGTACTTTGAGACTTTACTATCAATTTCTTCTTTAGCGGGTTTTATATCCAGGTCCCTGTGGATATTTGCGTTGCGCATATTCCAGGGGGTCAAAGTTATTGTTCGCAGCATCTTCCACTGTATTCGTTGGATGATTTCTATGTTGCTACTGCTTGCGTTTCCCCACAGTTTTTGCATTTTTGTTCGTTGACTTGCATGCTCCAATCTGCTAGTCATTTTTCTACGGCCCCAGGTGGTTTTTTAAATACGATGATGCTGTTTTTGACATTTTGAACGACTGGTTATAGCTGTGTCATCAGCAAAGGTGGATAGAGTTGTCTGGCTGCTTGTGGGAATGTCAGCCGTGTATAGGACATTCAAGATCGGTCCGAGCACACTTCTTTGGGGTACTCCAGCTTCGATTTTGTGGTTGGCGAAGAAAAATTTCTTGCATCTGACAGTAAATACTCTGTCTTTAAGGTAAGATTCAAGTAATTTGAGGGTGTTTTTTGGTAGGACAGTCCTGATTTTATGAACCAGACCGTCAATCCAAACGCTATCGAAGGCTTGAGATACGTCTAAGAATAAAGCACTGCAGTATTCCCTGCATTCAAACGCTGTGCGTATTTCAGCTGTTATGCGATTTACCTGTTCGGTAGTTCCGTGCTTTTCCCTGAAGCCGAACTGATGTAGGGGGATCGCTCTGTCGTTTTGGAGGTGTGTTCTGAGGTGTCACAAAAGCAGTTTTTCAAATAGCTTTGATAGGCACGAAGGAGGCTAATAGGCCTGTAGGACGAAGGTTGGGATTTGTCTTTGTCTGGTTTTGGTATCATTGTAATAACAGACGTTTTCCATTGTGTGGGAAAATAGCCCCATTTAAGATTGTGAATATGGTGGTTATGCTTTTGACTGCGCATAGAGGCAATTCAATTATCATTTTCGGCGAAATTAAATCATGGCCAGGGGCTTTTTTTGGATTCATCTGTTCTGCAATGTTTTTTATGATTGTGCTTGTTTTAATAATTATTGAGGAGGAAGGCTGGTGAGATGTTTGGTAAAGTGAATTGGTTTATCGGCGGATGAGATTGGAAGACATTTTTTAAGTAAGAGGCGAATATGTTGGCCTTTTCCTCCTCACTACGGGCCCACCCACCTGTTGGTGATCGATTTGGAAAATCGGGTTCTATTGGTGGTTGAATGTTTGGGTGAGCAAAGTTTAGACACTAGATGCTTCTAGAGCGGAAAATTTGGAGGATATAGCAGCAGCAAAACCTTACACAAGAGCTGTCCGAGCTAATTAGATCGCAGATAGTGAGTGTCCAGTGGTGGGCAGGTTTCCCGATGAGTATAAACTGGCCCATCCAAATGTTGGTGATCGAATAGGAAAATCGGGTTCTATTGGTGGTTGAATGTTGGGTGCGCTCCAGAGTGGAAATTTGTTGCTGTTGGGCGAAAGTTGCGCTATATAGGCACGTTGAGTCTGATTCTTTTCAGTTAGTAAAGCTTTAAACAACTTCCGACAAGCTTTAAGGTTTAAAACCTTTGTTTAGTGGCTGGGGAGCGGTGTGCCTGCCAGTCTCGGCGATGTCGCCGCTTTTCTTGAAGGAGCGTCTGGATCTGTGTAGTATACGTGTAATTTTGGGGGGATGAGGCTGAAACTTCGGGTGTAGAGTGTTTGGCAGCAGAGGACATTACATCCGTATATGTTTAAGTGAGTCTTCAATATCAGCTTCACAGGAGATTTTAGGTTCGGTTTCAAAGTTTGAGCTTATATATTTTATACTTTAGCCATTTATTGTATTTGATTTCAGAAATTGTGGTCGTTCTACAAACCGTGGATGTTCAGATAGACAGAGTAAAACAGGCGAGCGGTCAGATGACAGTTCCGCCAGGGCTTCAACATGTACGGCACTCTCCTAGTTACAGCAACATCGATATTATCTGGTTTTTTGTTCGGATCTGCTGGCCAGTATGTGGGTGTACCTGGTCAACAAAAAATCTAGTATGTGTTTGATAATAGCGTTGTATAATTGGCGTCCTTTGGGGTTAATAAGACGAGAGCCCCAGTAGTGGTGTTCGCATTATAGTCACTGGCAGCTATAAAACAGTTACGTAGTGAGTTGTAAAAGCCTAAAAATTCACTCTCTGAAATATTAAATCGTGGGGGACAATACACAGCCGATAGGGTGACTGGACCGCTGGTTATGTTGATTCGTAGGGATGTGGCCTGTATAGGTTGTAAGCAAACGCCTCCAGAGGGTGATGCCTAATGCGTTGTTTGATAAGGATTCCGGTCCCTCCGTGAGCTTTGCCGTCTGGGTGGTTGCTCGCATATAAGATATAGCCAGTGAGGTGGAAATGGTTTTTATTGGTTAAATGCGTTTCTGAGAGAGCATGATATCGATGCCCTGGTGTTTAAGAACTGTAGAAGTTCAAGTCTGTGCTGCGAAGCACCGTTAGCGTTTTAAAAGCTATTCTTAAGGGATCCAGCGTTGTGCTCTGGAAGCGGAGTAATTTTGGTTTTGGTATAGGCGGGTGGGGCTGTAATGTTTCGGGAGAGCGGTTATTGTAGGCGGCAATCCAGGGTATCGCAGTGCAGCCGCAAAAGTAATCCAGGAGTGGTTTGCAAAGGAATGTAAAGATTTGGCTGAGCAACCTGTTGGGCGGAGGTTGGTTGTTGGCGCCTTAGTTGAGCCGACTGTTGATCTTATAGACGGGGCATCCCCTGTAATTAGCAGTTTGGTTTCCACCATAGTTGCTGCATTTCTCAGTGCTGGGTCTTCTTTGTTACCCGTGCAAGCTTCTATACAGTGCAGGTCGCCACACGCAACATTCAAGATACAAATGAAGTCTGAAGATAATTACAGAGTATTATCGAAATACCTACCGAGAATAAAATAAACTTTTACACGTATCAGCTAAAAGCAGCAAGAGTGCAAGTCGTACTTAAGGGAATAGAGTCCAACGTAAGCCTGGAGATATAACAATGGCGCTAAAAGAGAAGGGATTTATCACTGTAAGGATATTTATCAATATCCTTAACAGGGATAAAATGCCGCAGACACTCTTTAAAGAAATACAAAGTGCACCCTATATACAATATTCAGTTCTTGCTGCACCGCAGATTTGCAGTTGAGGAACCGCAAAAACGCCATGGCCCGGTACATTGTGCGAACTGCCAAGAATATGGCCATACAAGGTCATACTGTAAACTGCTCCTAATGTGTGTAGTTTGTGGAGACTCCGCACACTGCCCAGAGCTCAAAAAAGTGCGGCAACTGCGGTGGCAGTCATACTGCTAAATACAGAGGTTGCCCAGTTATAGGGAGCTGGAAAGTTGCATCCATCAGAGAGGAAACTACTGCCCGCACCCAAAATAACAGTTGACAGCTTCCAGAACAAACCCTGAAGTCTTCTTCTCGACTGCAGCCAGATCCTCACTAGGACCATAAACACTGACAAAAATTACATTCGCAAGCGTTTAAGATCAGGACTGGCTACCCCTGACTCAAAAAGTTCATTTCTGCAATCAGCATAAAAAACAGAACACGGCTCAGCAGCATCAATCGCCGGAGCAGCCAAAAAGCTATGATATGCAGCATACAACAAAACCTTCTTAGTTACTTACCTTAATAATGACTCCCCTACGGATATTACGTGGAACGCTAACGGCGTTTCACAGCATAAACTTGAGTTAGCTCAATTCCTACTCGTCAATCATATCGATGTAATGCTGCTTCAGAAAACACCTCTAAAACAAATATAATTTTAAACTACGAGGCTATTCATTCTACGGAACAAATCATACAAATGGTAAAACACATGGTGGGATCCAATCAGAAGCCGTATTAGGCACCGCTATCATAACAAATTTGCTAAAAACTACCTACAGGCCACATCTATAAATATACAACTAAATACTGGCAATTAGCTTACCCTAGCCGCCGTATACTCCTCGCTTCACTATAGCTGAAGATGATTTTTTGTGTTTTTTAACTCACAGGAGATTACTTCATAGCAGCAGGAGACTACAATGCCATGCACACACACTGGGGATCTCGTTTGTGACTCCAAAAGGAAAACAGGTCTACAATGCAATTATAAATTTTGTGTGAGAGTAAAAAAAGAGTATTTGAAGCTTGATAGGGTCATAACAAATTTGCTAAAAACTACTACAGACCACATCTATAATATACAACTAAATACTGGCAATTAGCTTACCCTAGCCGCCGTATACTCCTCGCTTCACGATAGCTGAAGATGATTTTTTGTGTTTTTTAACTCACTAGGAGATTACTTCATAGCAGCAGGAGACTACAATGCCATACACACACACTGCACAGTGGTTCCGTCAGAGGCCAAAAATCAAAAAATTTATGACATATTTTTAAGCAAAATGTATCAAAATTGTCTCTTAAAAGTCCAAACTTCTCTTTGGCATACCGGATTTTACTAGAAATCTAACGGTACTTTCTAAAAATAGATTTGCAATCGTGAACACGTGTTCATTTTGGCAACGCAGCTGCGCTTTGGAAGTTATTTCTCTCTTTCAATTCGCCCTTTAAAGTGATCAGACGTACGCTGCAGTGCTCCGATTTGAATAATTTAACATGATTATGAAATTGAAGGTATTTACTTTAAATTGAGATATTAATAATTAACTTTCCTGAAAAAGTTTTTTCGTAAAACTAATTTCATCGAATAACCCTTTTTTGTGTATTTTTTTAAAGTATATTTTATGTTTAGTTAGACTTTTAGTTATGTTCCAAGAAAACCAGAACTTGGTTTGTATGTTTTTGTGATCGTCTTATTTAGGTTACTAAATATTTAAAATTAGCTGCCGAAATTTGCCGATGTGTGTTTTCTACTAATATTACTAAAGCAGTTAAAGGTGAGTCTTTGCTTATTGTGCTGTTGCGCTTTTGCGCTGTTTGCTTTGTCTTCGTCTTTAGTGGTTTGTGTTTTTGCAAAAATATAATTTGTAAATTATTATTTAAATTTTGATTTTGGATTTTGATAGGTGCATCCGGCTACATTATTCCGAGTTGAGCGAAATATCCAATAAAATTGAGAACCTCTGCAAAACAATTGTAACTTTTTGGAAAAATTACAAACGGACAAAATCTGCAGTTATTAAATATCAATCTGGATGGCTTAATACAAAATAATCAATTTCAATAAAACGCCCCTATTGCAAATCAAATCAAATAGAGGAAAGTGCTCATCGGGGCCGTCCTAAAACTTGAATTTGAGGAGGCTTCAGAGAGAACAAAGCGACGACCGTGTAGGTCAGCTCATTAAAATAGATGAATCCGCTGTTTCTTCTCTACGTAATGATGATCGAAATCAAAATTTCCTGCCGGCAGATCCCATGGAAGTTATTTCGCTTTTAATGGAGACCTCCATGACGAAGCACCAATATTTGCTGATAAGAAACTTTGTAAATACCAAAATATCCTTTGAATTTTTTCCCAGTTACCAAAGATTACTAAGTCTCAAAAAAATAAGATACCCTGATGGTATTTATATAGACGAATCTCGTGCGGAAGTCGAACTACAAAGCTTACTAGACAATACGGCATCTAGTATAATAGAGCTTCAAAACAACATCATTGAAACTATGCCTGAAAATATAGTTACGAATTTAACTTTAATTGGAAAATGGGGCTTCGATGGAAGTACAGGCCATAGCGAGTATAAGCAAAAGTTTTCAAACGGTGATTTGGACGACAGAAGCTTATTTGTAACATCCTATGTACCTCTCCAACTGGTTACTCAAATAGATAACACAATAATTTGGAAAAACCCCCGGCCATCATCGACTCGTTACTGTCGACCAATAAGATTTCAATTTAAGAAAGAGACCGCGAAAGTGTCGAAAGACGAAGCAGAATATTTTGACACAAAAATTAAACAATTAAAGCCAAAAGAATTAAGCGTCTTTAATAAAAAAGTTGTTATTACCCATAGCTTGCATCTTACAATGGTTGATGGAAAGGTGTGCAACGCAATCAGCGAATCATCCTCGGCAACGTGTTATATATGTGGAGCAAAGCCAACAGAAATGAACAATATACAAAAATGTTTGAGTAAAGAAGTTCGCCCAAGATTTTACGAATTTGGCTTATCTCCACTACATTCTTATATACGCTTCTTTGAATATTTTTTACATATTTCATATAAGCTAGAGGTCAAAATGTGGCAAGTACGCGTTGAAGAAAAGAAGATGCAAGTATTGAACAGGATAAAACACATTCAGGAGGAATTTCGCGAAAAAAATGGGAATACTAGTGGACAAACCTAGAGATGGAGGTAGAGGATCTTCAAACGACGGAAATATCGCAAGGAAATTCTTTTGTAATGCAGATTTGAGCTCCGAAATAACAGGAATCGATGCATCTTTGATTCACAGATGTGCAACATTATTGCAAGCCATGGCATCGGGATTCAAAATTAATGTGGAGGAATTTGAAAATTACGCGCTGGATACAGCCAAATATCTTATAGCTGCATATCCATGGTACTATTTACCGGCTACCGTCCATAAGGTCTTAATTCATGGTTCAGCTGTAATAGAGTATGCATTAGTGTCGATAGGAGAGCTTTCAGAGGAAGCAGCAGAGTCCAATAACAAGGAACTAAAAAAATGTAGACTTCAACACAGTCGGAAAGTATCTCGTACTTTAACAAACACAGATGTCATGAACTATTTATTATTGCGTTCAGATCCATTTTTAACAGGACAGAGACAATTTCCTAAAAAAGATAGGTCGAGTTTGCTTACATCTGTCTACGAATTACTTGACGATGCTTTATAATTTTTGTTTCATTTATATTTTGTTTGTTGATTTTTATTTTAGTTTTTTAAGAATATGTATAACTACGAAAAATATCTTCCATACCAAAATCGTAATAAATTAGATTAAACAAATATGTTTTTATAATTCGGTATCGATTGTTCCTATGGGAGCTATAGGATATAGCCGATCGATAAGTCCGATTTTTGTTGCTATATGTTTAGACAAATTTGCTAAATTATTGTTATAAATTTCAGCACGTTATGACCATTATTAGTATTTTTGGCCGCTCTTCCATACAAGCGGATCCACTGTGAGATGCTAGCAAATATGCTTGTGGAGCAGTCCTAACACAAAACAAAAGTGGACTACAGCTTCCAGTTGCGTACGCATCAAGATCTTTCATAAAAGGTGAAAGCAACAAGAGCACAACAGAACAAGAACTAGCAGCTATTCATTGGGCAATAGCACATTTCAGACCATATATTTATGGTAGACACTTTACCGTCAAAACAGACCACAGAGCACTTACCCACTTATTTTCAATGGTAAATCCCAGTTCCAAATTAACACGAATGAGACTTGAATTAGAGGAATATAATTTTACGGTAGAGTATTTAAAAAGTAAAGATAACTATCTAGCCGATGCGCTATCAAGAATCACTGACTTAAAAAACATATCAAACAATATGATTCTAAAAGACACTTCCAGAAACCAAAGTAGACAAAAATCCTCCGCAGTAAAAGAACAAATAGAATTGCATAAGCAATCTATAGATAAAGCTTCAAAGCCCAACGTATATGAAGTTTTTAATAACGATGAAGTGCGTCAAGTAGTGACCTTGCATGTAAACATTAATATGTGCTTACTTAAACACGGAATGAAAATTACAGCAAGGTATGATGTTAGCGATATGTATATTAATGAAACCACTGACTTACGTCAATTCTTTCAAAGGCTTGAAAAGCAGGCCGGTATTAACAAAATCAGCCAACTCAAAGTGTCACCGTGGAAAAATATCTTTGAACATGTTTTAATTGCTAATTTTAAGCCCGGTGACCGTAATAAAAAATAATAAAGAAAAAGAAGCTATATTGTCTACGTTCCATGATGATCCAATACAAGGATGTCATACAGGCATTACAGAAACCTTGTTCTAAATGCCAAAAGTCTAAACGACTAAACATCCCAAGACCCCATTAACTTTAACCGAAACTCCACAATGAGCATAGGGTTCAGTAGGGTAGGGATACAATTGGTCCACTACCAAAATCTAATAATGGAAACGAATACGCAGTAACACTCATCTGCGATTTAACTAAATATTTATTAGCTATACCAATACCAAAAAAGAGTGCAAACACAGTAGTGAAAGCTATATTCAAAAATTTTATTCTAAACTACGGTCCAAAAAAGATCGGAATATAAAAATTCAATTATTGAAGATCTACGTAAAAATGTAAATATTAAAAACATAACTTCAACTGCACATCACCACCAGATTATAGGTACCGTGGAGCGACGCCACAGGACACTCAATGAGTACATTCGTTCATACATCTCAGTTGACAAAACAGATTGGGATGTATGGCTACGATACTTCGTTTATTGTTTTATGGCACATGACTATTGTCCATATGAGCTAGTATCTAGTAAAACTTCAAATTTACCAAAACATTTTATAGAAGACTATGCTAAGGAATCAAAATTTAGATTAGAACAGGAATTTAGAGATAGACTATTGCTAGAAGATTGCGGGACTGCTGGATACAGGAGCCTCCGTAAGTCTACTGGGCATATACAGTAGGGAACTGATGGCCAAACTCGGGGTAGAGATGGACAGATATGTGTCCGTCGTTAAAACAGCTGCCGGCGAAGACAGATCCATAATCGGAAAAATAAAGCTTCCTGTTGCATATAAGGGGATTGTAAAGGACATTCTCTTCTACATATGCCCGTACCTGAAACAATCGATGTACTTGGGGATCGATTTCTGGAGATCTTTTGAGTTGGCACCAGCAGTTTTAGGCGACGAAAACAGCGAATCCAGTAACGCTCAAGTAGCTGAAGTCAAGATGTCCCAGATCAGCCACTATGCGGAAGATAGAAGACAAGAAACGGAGGTAGATTCTTGGGACCTGGGAAAGAATGAAGTTGAGGAGTTGGAAAGAAGGAGTTTTGGAGGAATTGGTGGAGGGCGCAGTACCGTTTAAGGATCGTTGTTACCCGCTATTACCAGCGATGCAGGTAGTGGTCTGGAAAAAAGTAGACAAAATGCTAGAGCTAGGAGTTATAGAGGTTAAAACGGTCGTACGAAAGCCAGATAAAAACAGATTCTGCTTGGACGCGCGGAAACTTAACCAACTCACCGTTAAGGTTGCCTACCCTCTCCCGAGTATCGAAGGCATATTTTCTAGGATCGATCTTAAATTTGCGTTCTGGCAAATAAATTGGAACCAGAAAGCCGGAAGTATACAGTAGCCGGACGTCCACGGAAAACACTACATAGTAAAAACAGACCACAGACCACTATCATATCTATTTTCAATGACTATCCCAAGTTCAAAACTAACCAGAATGAGACTTGACTTAGAGGAGTACGAATTTACTGTTTAATATGATAAGGGAAAGGACAATCACATTGCAGACGCGTTATCTCGAATAACCATAAAGTCACTACCAGAAACCAAAGTAAACAGAAAAATTCCTGATCAGAACAAGAAAAAATAGATTTGCCCAGGTAAACTCTAAATGAAGCTTCTCAGCCCAACGTATACGGATTCACTTAGCTTACGAAAGCATGGGAAGAAAGTTATAGCAATAATTGACGTTAGCGATACGTACACCAATGGAATTCTCGACTTAGGTCAGTTCTTTCAAAGGCTTGAAAAGCAAGCCGGTATACTAAATATCAGCCAACTCAAAGTGGCACCGAACAAAAAGATCTTTGACACCATCTCCATGGAATATTTCAAAATAATGGGCAATAAAATATTACAATCTCTAACAAAGCGCTACTCAAGCCGGTGATCAAATAATGATAAAGAGAATGAAGCAATACTGTTTATATTCCACGACGATCCAATACAGTGATAGCTAGAACATTAGCAAAAATACAAAGGTATTAATATTGGAAAAACATGACCAGAGATATATCAAAGTATATAAGAAAATGCCTTAAATGCCAAAAATCAAAAACAACGAAACACACGAAAACCCCTTTGACTAGCACTGAAACGGCACAAATGACTTTCGACAGGGTAATTTTGGATACGATCGGTCCACTACCCTAATCTGCAATTAAACCAAATTTCTTGTAGCAATACCAATACCGAATAAAAGTGCAAATACAGTAGCAAGATTTTATTTTAAAGTACGGTCCAATGAAGACGTTCATTACGGGCATGGGAACAGAATATAAAAATTCATTAATACAAGAATTATGCAACAATTTGAATATCAAAAACATAACTTCTACCGCTCATCATCATCAGACTGTAGGTACCGCAGAACATTTTATGAGTTCATCCGATCATACATTTATTTATTTATTTATTGATTTATAGTTAATGATGAACTGCTAACTTACACATATATGCTAAAAAAAGTCTAACTTAAACTTACTAAATATTACGTGATTCAAGAAAAGCATAAATATTTAAAGATATCCGATCAATAGAATTTTCCAAAGATATTGCAGAATCAGCTGCATTATTATTTGAACAAAGCACCCAATAGGGCTCTTGAAGGGCAGATCAGTTACTTGCGTAATACGTTCTAAAGTAGAGTTTCCAAGATGGTAAGAGTGTATGTGGGCTGAAGTCCGGTAAAAGGACATACATTTGCATTTAGTTTGATTAAGAAGCAACAAATTGTTGGAACACCATAATTGTAATTGATCAATGTCCGACTGTAGGCAAAGGTATGACATTTGGTCAGTTTCTTAGAACACAGCTAGGAATGTTATCAGGGCCCGCGGAATAGGACGTTTCCAGCGACAGAAGGGCCTTAAGAACATCGCTAACTTCAAATTGAGGAACAAAAATATTATTGATGCAGGGCAGATCATAAGGGTGGAGAAGTCATAGGATTGTAGAGAGTAGGTTGACTGAAAAAAGTTTGCAATAAGATTAGAAATGTCTAAAGATGATTATTCAGTTCGGTTGTGAAAATACATAGTTGAGGGATACGCATTTGATTTTCTTTTGGAGTTTACAAAGGAGTAAAAACGTTTCGGATCATTACGAATTTTATCTCTACATTGAGCGATGTAGCATTCATAACAAAGTTTAGAGGCATTAAAAAACAGCACGCGGGTCGTGCTCTTTCTCGGCTGTGACATTTCTTAACCTTTCGTAATCGCACCTTGATCGAGATTGTCTGATCTATCCATCAGAACTCCCTTTTATACAGCCCAAATTGGTCAACATCCTCTTGTTCACATACTTTGCCAAATACCATATGGCCGTCTCTTTTACTCGTACCATATCACACCGAGACTGCACATAACAGAAATCCGTTAGGCTCAACGCAACACTTACACACAGAAACTCATATAAAGAAAGGAATGCGAAGGGAGGAATAAAAAGCAATGAGTATCATTCTTATCAAATTCTAAGTTAAAGTGTATTTCAAGGATGTCAGCATTTCATGTTAATACCACGAAAACAAAACTAAAGATCCGACATATATATAATTAAATATTCGTACTATAAGTTTTACATAAAAAAAAACTTTATTTAATTTTATTTATCAACTAGTACAATTATTATTATTTGGAAGAACACGTCCTAATTGTTTTAGGTCTCAAACTGAACTCTCTTCTTAACTTAAACTTCTTGACGATCATACCTCGGTTTTGAGCTTTGGAGCTTTCTAAGATTGGAGTTGGCGTTAATTGAGTGAGTTTTCTAATTGCCCTTTGGATTGTTGATTGATAATGCCACTCAATCCGATTGTTTAGTCTGGAATCTTGGGGTTTTGCTCGAATGGTAATTTTCCATTGGGATCCGAAAGTGTGGGAACGAACTGATAACGTAATTTGATTCCTTCTGGATGTTTAGTCTAAGGCTTGGGTACATTTTCAATTAGATATCGGCTGATTTGGGTACTAAGGGTGTATGTGTGTGTAGGTGTGTGGACATGTGCATAAGAGTTATATGGGATTATGGATATGTCACTCCCCCATACTTTGAATTTGGCCTGTCCTCAGGTGGAAAGGGGTGGATATAACATTATATTTTCTTCTATCTTAACTGAGTTTGGTAAATCGTTTACAATTTCTGTACTTTTTGGTGTTTCTTTCTTTGGTTTTACATATTTTACAATTAATTTTCTTGGTATGTTCTTAAACTTATAGAATAGATATAATAATATGCTTATGATTGTAATTACAAAAGTAGTTGCTGTTATTATTTGAAATACATTATTATATTATTATATTTTATAATTTCTTTTGTTTGGATATATGACAGCGGTTCTAATTTTGTTACATTATTGTTTATATAAATGCTTTGTGTATATTCTAAATTGTTATTTGAAATTATGAATTCATCGAGCTGTACTGAACAATTAAGAATTTTAATAAAATTATTACCAAATATAGAAATTTCTTTATTAATGCAATTTTGATTTAAAAATGTTTTAGGGATATTCCATGTCAATAAAATATTTGGTTCAACATAATTAATTTGGAAATTTTTATGTGTTTTGGTATATTTACAGCTTGTGGATTCTTGTTTGATTATTCCTCTTATACATTCATCGAATACTACTTTTCCTGTTTCTTTATTAAATACTTTTTCTTCATGAAGGTAATACTTATCAAATATATTTTCTGTTAGAATGGTATTATTATCATCTGGATACGGAATTATTTCAAAATTTGGTGCTTTTATGATTTCTGTAGGAATGTGGAAAATTATCAAAATTTCATTTGTGTCTGTTTTTAGCTAAGTGGAAGTTTTAATTTTCAACAATTTCTCAGAACTTATTCTTGTTAAATCATCATGTTTTATTAATTTTGGATTAAATAAACCAAGTCTCGTCAACTGCATTCCCAACTCAATATCCTCTATGTATTCCGTAAAATGTTGTAAGTTAAATATTAAAACACTAGCTTGTTGCTCCCTTTCGTCATCTTCTTTCAACTTATTAATAACTTCAATGCCGTTATTTATTACATCAATAATCATATTTAAATCCGTGTTTTGTATGGTATTTTCTGATAAGTTACTTATTATTTGCTCTAACTCTTCCTTATCATCTTGATCTAATGTTCCGAATAAATATTTGTAAGTTGTGCCAATAATATTAAATAATCCTCGTTTGTTACGTTTGGCTAGTTTAATTCCATTTATTTCTCTTTTGAGTTTTGCTGCTAACTAACGAATTTGTAAAATGTCATTAAATTCATTTGCTTCTTTTAAAAGACTTTCAAATATTTGCTCAGTTTTGGTTATGTTTATGCTTAGATAATGATATTTAAAATTGGTTGGAATATCTATTGACCCGGTTTTGAATACAAGGTATCCATTTTGGGCTTTAATCGGATTTATCTCAATGTTTTGTCCCATTGCCATTTTAGTTATAGTCAAAAAATTATCGAGAGAGTGATAATCTTAAACAGATTGTTGTGCACTTTGGTTTCCTTCTGCTTCCCTGGAATTATCGTATTTACTTTTGTTAATTTTTTTTTTTTCTTTTTAAACTTTGATTTATAATGAGTTATCTTTCTACCTCTATTAGTTTCTTCATAATGTTTATCGTCTATTTTCCTCAAACTTCCTGTTTTTTTAAATGGGTTTGTAGTTTTCGACTTTACTAATGGTGGTTGTCTAAATCTTGTATCTATTTCAAAATCATGTCGTTTCTCATTTAGCCTGTCAATCATTTTCGTTTTTCTTTCTTGTGTATTATATTCGGGACTTCCTGCATACATGAATATGTCAGCTGGTATTCTATTCGTCGCATTATGTTTAGTTTTGTGATTATAAATTTAAAGAATTAATTCGAACTTAGTATACTTGTTTTCTATGTCTGTTTCGTTTCCTATTATCCTTAATTTTTCGTTTACTGTTTTATATAACCTTTCTATATCAGATATACCGTTTTTGCTCGTAGTTACTTGAATTTGTATTCCTTCTGAACTTAACTAATTGCTGAATCTGTATCTGCCTTAATTTCTTGTGGTTTTCCCATTTCATTAAATACCTTTACTAAAGCTCTTTTAGCTTCTAAACAATCCTTACTTGTGACTTCTATGAGAGTGGCGAACTTGGAGTAAATATCGATACAGGACAAGAATTGTTGGTTTCCTACTATATAAAAATCTATGACAAATTTTTCTCTTATAGTTTGTATTTCTGGTGTAGTTTCGAAAGATAAATTCGTGTTCCTATGTTCTGTTTTTGCGATGTTACAGATTTCACATTCATTAATTATGTTTTGTATTAATTTTTGATAGTCAGGGAAATAATATTCGTCTCTAAACCAATTAGCTGTTTTTTCGAATCCCGGATGTAATAAGTCTTTATGTCTTTTTAATATTTTTTCCTTGAATTCTGCATAAGTGAGGATATCTTCTAATTTTTGGTGCATCTTACTACTTTTGTTAAATGATTTGGGTTGATTATTTCTAGATATGCTTTTTGGAATATGAGAAAATCTGAATCATCATGAAAGTATAATGCACTCTTCATTTCCCTTAATAAATTCGATCTGTCGAGAATAATAGTTGATTGGTCTTTCTGTGATTGCAATGTAATTCTGATTATCTTCATTTGCGCTATGCACCGTTGCATCTATGCTATTTGCAGCTTCTCCTAATAAATTTTCTTCGGGGATGTCTTCGAACATATTTTCTTCTATTTTAACCCTTGATAGTGCGTCGGCAACATAATTTTCTTTTCCTGGTAAATATTTTATCTGATAATCGAATTCATTTAATTTAATCTTCCATCTTTGTAGCTTCATATTTGGTTCTTTGATATTGTTTAACCAAACTAAAGGTTTATGATCACTTAAGATTTCAAAAAGTCTGCCGTAAAGATATGGTCTGAAATATTTCGTGGCCCATACAATTGCTAAAAGTTCCTTTTCTATTGTTGAATAATTAATTTCATGTTCATTTAATGTTCGGCTAGCATAACATATTGGTTTATGGTTTTGTTATAGAACTGCTCCTAGAGCTATGTTGCTAGCGTCTGTAGTTAAAGAAAATGTTTTATCAAAGTCGGGAAAAATTAATATGGGGTCAGAGGTGATTAAAACTTTCATTTTTTCAAATGCATCAATATATGATTTTTCTTTAATGTTTATTGTGGCACCTTTTTTCAATTTCATGGTCATGGGTTTAACTACGTTTGCAAAGTTTGGTATAAATTTCCTATAGAATCCACATAGTCCTAAAAATGATTTTATTTCTTTTGGCGTTTTTGGTATAGGAAAATTTATAATTGCACTAATCTTTTTGGGATTTGGTTTTATTCCTGTTGTGGTGACTACGTGACCTAGAAATTCTGTTTCCTTTCTCAAAAACTCGCATTTATATAGTTGTAATTTTAAATTTGCATTTCGAAGTCTTCCAAATACTTTTCTCAATGATAAAATATGTTCTTCCAATGAAGTGCAAAAAATTATTATATCATCTAAGTAAACTAAACAATCCCTATAAATTAAGTTTTCTAGTAAATTGTTCATACATCTTTGGAAGGTGGCGGGTGCGTTTTTAAGTCCGAATGGCATACGTGTATATTCGTAATGACCATTCTTTGTGGAGAATGCTGTTTTGGCAATTGATTCAGGGTCCATTTGAATTTGATGGAATCCTTTAGCTAAATCAATTGTAGTGAAATATTGACATCTTCCCAATTTATCTAATATTTCATCCATTCTGGGTATTGGGAATTTGTCATTAATTGTTATTTCATTTAAACTTCTGTAGTCTATTACTACTCTGAACTTTGGTTTCCGTGAAGCGTCAGCTTTCTTAGGAACCATCCAGATGGGTGAACAGTAAGGAGATTTCGATTTACGAATTATTCCCTGATCTATCATTTCGTTCATTTGTTTATTGACTTCATCATCGAATGATTGAGGGTACTTATAAGGTTTCTTATAAATAGGGTCTTCATGTTTGGTTTGGATAGAATGTTTGATCTTACTTGTGAAAGTCAGATTTTCACCTTCTTTGTACTGAATGTCATTATATTCAAATAAGACTTTTTTCAAACATTCTTTTTCCTCTTTGTTTAAATGCTCTAATCTAAATTCATTGCATTCCCGAAGTTCGTTTTCAATGGCGAAAGTAAAAGATTGATCCTCAGATGAGGGTGGATTGAGGCATTTTACTGCGGGCTCATCCTCCTCAATCTTTTCCTTCTTTGGTGATTTGAGATTAAGGCGTTTTACGGCGGTCCTATCTTTTTTACCTTTCTTTTCTGATGATATAGGATTAAGGCATTTTATTGCGGTCTTATCCTTTTTATCATCGTCACCATACATGACTGTTAATTTATCTTCACCTAAAGTTACTGTTCCATCTTCAAAATTAATTTTAGCTTTACAACCTTTAAGATAATCCCTTCCCATTATCATAATTGTCTGAAAATTTATGTAAATAGAATTTTTGTTCTACTGGGCAAACTTTACTTGGTTTTATCATAACGCTTTTATTTAATTCCATCGATCCGTTTATAGTATAAACTTTTAAATTTTCACCGTTGACTTCGAGGTTCCCAAAATTTTCCCTCATTATATTAATGGATGAACCCGTGTCAACCATGGCTTTAAGAATTTTGCCCTTTATGATTACTCTAACATAAGGGTAGTATTTTCGGGTTCCGAGGCTGTTTGCTGAAAATTTACATCCATTCTATTTTGTGTACTCTCACTTTCTCTTTGTTTTTTTATCGGAGCATTTAAAGAATGGTTTGATGGTGAAGCTTGGTAATTTAATGAATTTTGGGCTCTACCTTGGGGTAGAGAATTTCTAAATTCTTGTTGAATGCGATTTTGGTTTGACAAAGACTGAGCATTGGTTGAATTTGAATTTGAATTTGTATTTGAATTTGAATTTGAGTTTAAATTGAAATGATTATAATTGTTACTGTGTCTTGGGTAGAAATTGGCGCTGTGTTTTTGATAGTAGTAATTTTGGTGAGAATTTTCGGAATTCTTACGACTATCATGACGCACAGGGGTATAGCTTTCAAAAGGATCCGCATCCCAATGTCCTAACACCATTGCTGTTTCTTTCAAATTATTAATGGTGGAAATATCTCTTTTTGATAAAGCATTATATAATCTGTCGGGAAGTTTCCTTTCTATGCAATTTCTAATAGTTTTATTCAAAGCTGCGACACGCCCAATGTAACCACCTAGGTCGGCGGGATTGCCATCAAAGTAGGGCAACTCTTTAATTTGACCAATTAGTTGGTTCAAATGGATCTCCGATAATTGGATTGGGTTTGCCATTCTGGTTTTGTTAAAGTTTCAATATTTCACTTTAAATTATTTATTTAAGCGATATTGACCGAATTGGATTTTTATGTTTTTATGAAATTTTTCAATATTTCACTTTAAATTTTAGTGGTATTGACCGAATTGGATTTTTTTCACTGGTTTACTCGACGATTTGCACGTAGAGTCTTTTGCGGATTTCACTTGTGTTTTTAAACGATTTCTGATTTATTCGTACTGGTCAGGATATACTAGTTGTGTAGTATAATCCCTAAGACTAGTTTAAACCAACGTTTTAACTTTTTCACTTGAAATCCTACCGGCTGCGCCAATTAAATATTCGTACTATAAGTTTTACATAAAATAAAACTTTATTTAATTTTATTTATCAACTTGTACAATTATTAATATTTGGAAAAACACGTCCTAATTTTTTTAGGTCTCAAACTGAACTCTCTTCTTAATTTAAACTTCTTTGACGATCATACCTCGGTTTTGAGCTTTAGAGCTTTCTAAGAGTGGAGTTGGCGTTAATTAAGTGAGTTTTCTAATTGCCCTTTGGATTGTTGATTGATAATGCCACTCAATCCGATTGTTTAGTCTGGAATCTTGGGGTTTTGCTCGCATGGTAATTTTCCATTGGGATCCGAAAGTGTGGGAACGAACTGATAACGTAATTTGATTCGTTCTGGATGTTTAGTCTAAGGTTTGGGTACATTTGCAATTAGATATCGGCTGATTCGTTTTGGATGTTTAGTCTAAGGCTTGGGTACATTTGCAATTAGATATCGGCTGATTTGGGTACTAAGGGTGTATGTGTGTGTAGGTGTGTGGACATGTGCATAAGAGTTATATGGGATTATGGATATGTCACTATATATATTTTTTTACACAAAATGGAGACCAATTGGAGTGCGAAGTGTGGGTGTGTGAAAAAATAATTATATAGAAATGGAAAACTTTGGAATTACTTATTTATTGATTTATTAACAATGAACTCCTAACTTACACATATATTCTAAAAAGAAATATAACTTAAAACTAAATAAATATTATATGATTCAAGAAAAGCATAAATGTTAGATGATAACCGATCAATAGAATTTTCCAAAGATATTGCAGGGTATACTGCATTATAATTAGAACAAAGCACCCGAAAGGGCTCATGAAGGGCAAAGTTGGATCTACAAATTGGCAAGTGAATAGGTCGAAAAGTACGAGTAAATCTTGAGGGAACAGCGATGTTAATATAGCTTAGGAGGAGGCCAGAATTCACCTCACCTATGAGAAGCTTATGCAAAAAAATTACTCCGGTGCACATTCTACGATGTTTTAAAGACTTTAGATCAATTAACATTAACCTTGAAGAGTAAGGTGGCAAACGCCTCACCGGGTCCCAATTCAGCTGTCGGAGAGCAAATAATTAAAATTTCTTTTGGACTGACTCGATTAATTTTTGTTGATCAATGTATTGAGGGCTCCAAACACATGAGCAGTATTCCAAAATGGGGCGAACCATGGAAATGTAAAGAGTCTTTGTTGTATATGGGTCACCTTTAGCTTTACCAATGATGATAGAAATATGGTTTTTGAAACATAACTTGCTATCAAATAGGACACCTAGATCAGTTACTTGCGTAATTCGTTCTAAAGTAGAGTTTCCAAGATGGTAAGAGTGTATGTGGGCTGTAGTCTGGTAAAAGGACATACATTTGCATTTAGTGTGATTAAGAAGCAACAAATTGTTGGAACACCATATTTGTAATTGATCAATGTCCGACTGTAGGCGAAGGTATGACATTTGGTCAGAGAATGATAGGGAAATTTTTACATCGTCCGCATACATTTGAGTAGAGGCAAATGACACTACTTTTGGAAGATCATTAATAAAAAGAACGAAAAGTAGTGGCCCCAGATGACTTCCTTGGGGGACACCAGAAAAAGCATTTACGACGGAGTAAAGAGAGAAGAAGAAGAGAACTCGTTGAGTTCTGTTTGAAAGATAGGCAGAAATCCAGTTAAGTAAATTAGGTGGAAAACCAAGAAGAGATAGTTTATGAAGGAGAAGGCTATAGCTTACTGAATCAAATGCCTTGCTGAAGTCAGTAAAAATAACGTCAGTTTGGCATTTATTTAGGAAACTACGGTGGATGAGAGTAGAAAATTCGAGAAGATTAGTAGTGGTCGACCGTTGTTTTACAAAGCCATGCTGTGCGAGAGAGATGATGGAGGCACACATATGTTGAAGTTGACAAGTGAGCAGCTGTTCAAAAGCTTAGGTATGGCAGAAAGTTTGGCTATACCACGATAATTTTCGACATCGGACCTTGAGCCTTTTTTATGAATTGGAATAATAATAATTCATTCCAAATTCTCGGGAACTCTGAAGATAATAAAGATAAGTTAAATAGAAAAGTGATTGGCCAAGACAGAGCTTCGGCACAGTTTCTTAGAACACAGCTAGGGATGTTATCAGGGCTCGCGGAATAGGACGTTTCCAGCGACAGAAGGTCCTTAAGAACATCGCTAACTTCAAATTGAGGAACAAAAATATTATTGATGCAGGGCAGATCATATGGGTAGGGAGTGGAAAAGTCATAGGATAGAAGAGAGTAGGTTGACTGAAAAAAATTTGCAATAAGATTAGAAATGTCTAAAGATGATGATTCAGTTCGGTTGTGTAAATACATAGTTGAAGGATACGCATTTGATTTTCTTTTGAAGTTTACAAAGGAGTAAAAACTTTTCGGATCATTACGAATGTTATCTCCACATTGAGCGAAGTAGCATTCATAACAAAGTTTAGAGGCATTAAAGAACAGCAAGCGGCTCGTGACATAATTGGAAAAATCAACCGCAGAATTGGATTTTAAGTATTTTTTTTTATTTTTGAGGTAAGACAAGTGAACCATGGGGGCTTAGAAGAGTCACTTACCGATACCTCAGGAACGAAAATTTTTATTGACGACTGCAATGTCAAATTAAAGGATGACACTGCACTCAAATGCTGGTGTAAGCCAACAAAATTGGCTTTGCGGAAACATTTTACGCGTAAGGCCGCCTTAGTCTGAATTTCTGCAACGATCTCAACATTCAAAAACAGGGTTGGATGATAGGGGTCTTCAGGAAGAGAAAAGGGAGGGCTTCTGAGGACATTAGCGAGAGTGTCGTTATTAACAAATATTAAGTCAAGAAGTCTATCCACATGGTTCTTAACAAAGTTTATCTGGCCCAGAGACAAGTCCGTCAGGCCGTCGATAAAGTCGTGCTGGCTTTCGGCAAAAATGAGATTGGAGTCAAATGAAGAGATCCAAGACACGTTAGATATGTTAAAATCTCCCATTATAATTAGGTGGTCCTCATCGGCAATAGAAGAGGATACTAATTGAATGACAGACAGGTGCATTAAATAGACAGAAGTATCAGATCTAGGTGGAATATAAGAGCAAGTTATATAAATATTAATGTTATTAATATTAATTTTAACTGCAACGATTCAATGGAAAGTGGGTTTTCAAAAGGAAAAACCTCCGATGAAAGTGAGTTGTGAACTGCAATTAATACGCCACCGCCCAGGGAGATGCGGTCAGTTATATAGATAACAAACTTATCAACGAATATTTCTTCTTTCTGACAGATTAGTTTTTCTTAGTTTTTTGAAACAGCTGAATTTGAGCCACGAGGCTGCTTTTTCTGAAGATACTCATGTAACTGGCCAAAATGTAGAATCAAGTGCCTTAGAGAAATAGGAATCAGTGATACGAATTTTAAAAGAAGAGATATTGCGCTTTTGCTTAAAAATTAACTTATGTACAGAAATAGCGTTGTCCGGGGAATGCAGTTTCTCGCAGACGAAGATCCTAACATCCTCGGCAGTGGCTTCGGGATTAAGTCTCGTCACGAATATGTATTTTTGAATAATCCCTCTCAGAGAAATCCAAGAGACATCAGAAGTCGCCTCGCTATTCCTTGGACGGTTACTTCTCAGAACACCACTTAGGAGCCGCATGGCTTGGGCCAGGCATATCGTTGGACAGGGAAACAGCACCAGATGTAGGAGCAGAGTTGGTAGCAACAGGAGCCAGTTGTAATTCAAGAGAGGCCAAGCTTTCTTCCGGGAGAACATTACCTAGTGAATCCGTAGCCAATGAGGCAAGCGAGTGAACAGAAGAAAATCCAGAAGTGAGTGAACAGAAGAGACGGTGTTATTATTAGCATTAGTTGGCGTCGAGATGGACGCTAAATCATAAACAGGAAGTTGAAGATTATTATTTGGGATTTTTCTTTTCGGTGACTCGCCAAGAATCTTAAGTCCAAGAAACTGAGATTCCACTGCCAGGAATTTGTCATTCATAGCGTTGAAGAGTTTACGAACTTCAACAAATCTAGTCCTAATTTGCCTCATGAACGTACGCATTTCCGTTATCTCGCGGCAAGACGAGCAGGACCAGGTAAAACCAACTCGTTTGGAGATTAAATCCCCAACACGGCCGTTGAAGCCAGCTCCAGCACATTTAACAGTTATCACATAACCAGGAGATGAGGTATCGCCACTAATAATGCCATTATACTCGCATTTATTAGCAATGCAAGCGATGGTCATTTTGATTAATTATCAGGTCACTGTGCACAGAAGAAGAGATGAGCGCGGGTGTAGTATGTGAGCATCCGTATCAGCCTCGAGCGTAGGCGAGAAATGTTGGACAACAGCTGCAAGCGCTTAACAGCAGCGGAGCAGATACCGTATAAACGTTGAAGCAGCAGCGGGGTGAAGAGCGGTCAGATGTAAGCGTTGAAAAGCAGAGCAGCAGCAGGGCAGAGAGCGTGTGAGTGTTGAAGAGCAGCAGCAGCGGTACAGAGAGCGGTCGGACGTGACCGATCGAAACAAGTGCAACGAATGCAGCTTCGTGTAAATGAACGCGGTGAGCACTAAGAGCGCAGTGTCACTAACAGCACCAAACTTTAGGATTAGCGGTAAACGCTGACAAAGCAGAGCAATAAGAAAAATAGTCAATTGGTAGCTTGTTTTAATTTAAATAAACCGTCATTAACTTTTAATGTCTATATGTAATACGTATATATGTAGGTAGTAGGGTTACTGACAAGGCAACTGAGATAGGCAAAATACGTAAAACTCCGGAAGAACACAGTGTGAAAGAGGAGCGTCGAATTACACGTCAGATTAGATGAAACTCTCTGCAGCATCTCAGTTGACAAAATAGATTGGGATGTGTGGCTCAAATACTTCGTGTATTGTTTTAATACAACCCGCTCTATGGCACATGACTATTGCCCATATGAGTTAGTTTTTGGTAAAACTTCAAGTTTACCTACACATTTTAATAGTATAGATAATATAAAACCCCTATATAATACGGAAGACGATAATAAAGAATCTAAGTTTAGACTAGAACATGCATTTTAGAGAGCTAGATTAATGTTAGAAGCTCATAAGCAAAAACAAAAAATTAGTTACGAAAAAAATATTTTGGATTTGGATTTAAAAATAGGAAATCAGGTTTTATTGAAAAATGAAACAGGACATAAGCTAGATTTCAACTATTCAGGTACTTATAAGGTAGAACAACTATATTAAACAATAAAAATAAGAAACAACTAGTACACATAGATAGATGAAAAATTTTTATTTCATAATCAATTTGGTTCTTTTATAAAATATATAAGACCATAAATAATATAAGAACAATAACTATAATGAAAAAAAATTTAATTAAAAAAAGAAACATTTAAAAAAAAAGTTGCTTTAAATGATATAATTTTTAAAATTTTATAAAATCCATAAATAAATTGGAAAATAACTTCATTATATTAAGTATTTTTCAAAAGGAGTGTATTGATGTGGTGAATTCCTTGGATGATGGGAAATGCACAAATTAAAAGAAAGACTGCGTTGATGGTATTGTAGGATAATTCTCCAGTTTATTTTTTCGTAGGATTTTCAGCAAAAATTCATGCGTGTGTGCTAAAACAAAAAACGAAAAACAAAAAATATATAAAAAAAAGTGACGATCATGGTCCATGATGAGACCAGATCCGATCTTTTCAAAAAAGCTTAAATTTATCGATACTTGGGAGAAAGAGAAAATACTAAAAACTAGATCAGGCGTGGACATTCCGCCCGCCTTCGAATTGCAAAAGGAAGTCTTCAATGACTAGTAGCACCGTACCGGATAGCATCCATCCTAGCACAGTGTTCTGCGCCACCAGACGCCCACTCGGACTCGGTAATAACCCAGGTTGGATCAGATTCGCGTAGACGTCTGCACCCAGAACCACGGAGATTCCTGTTGGCCTATAGAAATTCGAATCGGCCAGGACGATGTTGGCAAATTGTGCCCGAACCGTGTCCGACAATTCCCTCGCAGGAGTACGCATCCGCAGCTGGTCTTCCACGCTGAAAACCACTTCCATCCTAGGCGTCTCAGCATTAATAGGGATAAGAGAAGCTTCATGGCTTAGGCCAACGAATTCTCAATTCGGCTGGCGTCTGAACAGGCATCAAATTTCTTTGAGCCTAAATTATCCGTGGCAAGGATAGCTGTCCAGGTGTGCGCGAGAACGGTTGAAAGACTAGGCATTTCAGCAGTTTAAGGCGGAGTTGGGGAACGTTCTTCCTGCGATATAGGTGGAGCAGAATGTGGTGATCACTGTCACACACTTGGCAACGGCACTCGCTTCGACACGTTCCCTCTGAATGTTGATGTGCCAGGCAATTGGGACAGTATTTATTGATCAAGACTGCCCGCATACGACGCTCCGCATTCAACCGTAGGAAGCGAGGGCAAGTCCGTAAATTAGCCGTGGGTAGGATAGCTGTCGAGGTGTGCGCGAGAACGGTTGAAAGCCGAGGCATTTCAGCAGCTTGAGGCGGAGTTGGGGAACGTTGACGTCGGTTCTTCCTGCGATAAAGTTGGAGCAGCGTGTGGTGATCACTGCCATAAACTTGGCAACGGCACTCGCTTAGACACGCCCAGGTGCCAGGCAATTGGGACAGTATTTATTTATCAAGACTGCCCGCATATGACGCTCCGCATTCAACCGTAGGAACCGAGGGCAAGTCCGTAGAGGATGTATCCCTGTACAGACTCGGCATTGAAACGATTTAGTTCCTCGAGAACATCTGTTTTCCGTTGAATGGGCGCTTCGGTGGGACGGCATTGTCGGATGTCGCAAAGAAAGGGTAGCGAAGAGAAAAAAAATACTAAAGACTAAAAGGAAAAAAAGATTGGATTAGTGGATGCGAAAATAAAGTTATTGACATTGAACACGTAGACTTTGCACGTTGTTATCTACCTGGAAGAACACCACTTTACTAATAGGTTTTTTTTTTGAATCTGCCATTTGCTCCTTTTGTGGAACTCTTGAAGATATTCTGTTTTCCATCTTATCGAAAACAGTTGGCTCAGAGCCTTAACTCGCTGCCATCTGTTCAGAATAGAACTGGCTTCGCCGGTCACAGGTGGTTCGGCGACCGCTAGTAATGGTCCACCTGTTAGGAAATTCCCAGGAGTGAGCGCAAGGAGTTCAGTCGGATCATCCGACATTGCTGATATAGGTCTCGAATTGAGACATGCTTCGATGCGACACAAGAGGGTGGATAACTCTTCGAACGTGTATTTAAAATTTTCCGTCGTCTTATAGAAACGTGTATCTGCCAGTACCCGTCCTTTAAGTCTAGGACAAAATTGATCATCGGCATTGGGTATTGTATTCGAGAGGCAGCACTATACGATCCCTGGCCGCTTCTCGGAGTCTGGGATCGTTGATCGTTTCCCGAACAGCACTGCACCGTTCTGACACCTATTTTTTAGCATTGCCAGCAAAACGGGAGTCGCCGATCCAGGCACTCCTTCGTCCAATGGTCGGCGCCCCCGCATCTGCGGCAAGCGTTCGCTGGATTCTGAAAGAATCCACTACGATCGTCTGGTGGTCCATGTCCATGCGGCGTATGCCTCTGTGGCGCGTCCGTGCCCTCCTGGCAAAGCCTACACACAGCACCCTGCTCTGCCCTAGGCCTTGGCACTGGGTGGTTCTGCATCCATTGTTTTTGGGAATTGTTCCCCCGCTCGAACTTCTTCCGTTGCTCGTCCAGCTCCTCGAACTCATCTGCCAGCGCCATCAGGGTGTCCAGGTGCCGACACTGATACGGCCGGATAAACATTTCTCCGTATGTCTGTCTCCTCTGCCTGACCTGGTCCGCTAGCTTCTCCATGTATCCTCGAGAGAGGAAATAGCCTTGGAAGCTGTCTATGAAATCTCCCCAGTTGTCCCACTGACGGTTGTTGGCTATGAACCACTTTAGGGCTCTGCCCTGCAGCAGCTCCGGCATTGCTCGTGGGATCTGGTTTATATCCAGACCATATGTCACGGCTGACCACTCCACCTGCTCCAGGAACTCCAGTGGCTTGTCGTTGCCGTCATACCGAAAGTTCCACTCTCGGACTTGCTGTGGCCGTACACTTTCTTTCCTCTCGCGGCTGCCTTCTCGCTGCCTGCCGTCGCTTGCCATGCTCTGAATATCCAGGCTTGCTTTAAGGCCTTCGGCATCTGCGGCTGTTAGTTTGAATTTTGGCATCGGCAGCTTCCGGAATTTGACCTCCAGACCTGCCACTAATTCTGCCACTACCGGGTCTTCTGTTATGCGGTCAACCGTCTCTGCCAGGGTCTTCCTCATCGCCTCTAGTGAGCCCTCGAGCTCCATTCCAAGAATCTCACCTAGGCGAAATCCTCCTTCCTGAGATTATATATCCAGAACTTTCCCATCTTGGATCTTTTGTTATTTTGATCAGGACAATCACTCGTAGCTTTTCCGCTGCGGCGTCTGTCGGGACCGGCAAGGCGTTTCGCCTAGCAAGTAGAGCTAGGCTCTGCCTCTTCACCCAGCCACCTTTATAGCTGGCTCCCTAAGATCGGTATGGATTGTGTCGGCAATGTATTTAGCCTAGCAGGTAGAACTGAGATCCGCCTCTTCGCGCACTCGCTCTGGCTCTTGCACTATTACTTCGGGCTGAGCTGCACTTGCGCCGCCCTTGTATAGCCTGTGATGGTCCCGTTAGTCTTCTCCTCCAGCTCACGCGACCGTAAGTCAATCCACTTTGTGCGAAATTGCTCATCTGGCCCCAGAACACTTTGTCCGAAATCATGCGGTCTGTCGGGTCCCTGGTCTCGCCTAAGAATTCTTCTCTGTCGCGGTTGAACCGCATTATTCGCGATAGTGCTCTAGCGACGTTTGCGGCCTTTTTGTTGGCTTCCTAGAGGTGCTCCCTGAATGACAATCTTGTGGCTATCATGACTCCGAGTACGCATCCGCAGCTGGTCTTCCACGCTGAAAACCACTTCCATCCTAGGCGTCTCAGCATTAATAGGGATAAGAGAAGCTTCATGGCTTAGGCCAACGAATTCTCAATTCGGCTGGCGTCTGAACAGGCATCAAATTTCTTTGAGCCTAAATTATCCGTGGCAAGGATAGCTGTCCAGGTGTGCGCGAGAACGGTTGAAAGACTAGGCATTTCAGCAGTTTAAGGCGGAGTTGGGGAACGTTCTTCCTGCGATATAGGTGGAGCAGAATGTGGTGATCACTGTCACACACTTGGCAACGGCACTCGCTTCGACACGTTCCCTCTGAATGTTGATGTGCCAGGCAATTGGGACAGTATTTATTGATCAAGACTGCCCGCATACGACGCTCCGCATTCAACCGTAGGAAGCGAGGGCAAGTCCGTAGAGGATGTATCCCTATACAGACTCGGCATTGAAACGATTTAGTTCCTCGAGAACATCTGTTTTCCGTTGAATGGGCGCTTCGGTGGGACGGCATTGTCGGATGTCGCAAAGAAAGGGTAGCGAAGAGAAAAAAAATACTAAAGACTAAAAGGAAAAAAAGATTGGATTAGTGGATGCGAAAATAAAGTTATTGACATTGAACACGTAGACTTTGCACGTTGTTATCTACCTGGAAGAACACCACTTTACTAATAGGTTTTTTTTTTGAATCTGCCATTTGCTCCTTTTGTGGAACTCTTGAAGATATTCTGTTTTCCATCTTATCGAAAACAGTTGGCTCAGAGCCTTAACTCGCTGCCATCTGTTCAGAATAGAACTGGCTTCGCCGGTCACAGGTGGTTCGGCGACCGCTAGTAATGGTCCACCTGTTAGGAAATTCCCAGGAGTGAGCGCAAGGAGTTCAGTCGGATCATCCGACATTGCTGATATAGGTCTCGAATTGAGACATGCTTCGATGCGACACAAGAGGGTGGATAACTCTTCGAACGTGTATTTAAAATTTTCCGTCGTCTTATAGAAACGTGTATCTGCCAGTACCCGTCCTTTAAGTCTAGGACAAAATTGATCATCGGCATTGGGTATTGTATTCGAGAGGCAGCACTATACGATCCCTGGCCGCTTCTCGGAGTCTGGGATCGTTGATCGTTTCCCGAACAGCACTGCACCGTTCTGACACCTATTTTTTAGCATTGCCAGCAAAACGGGAGTCGCCGATCCAGGCACTCCTTCGTCCAATGGTCGGCGCCCCCGCATCTGCGGCAAGCGTTCGCTGGATTCTGAAAGAATCCACTACGATCGTCTGGTGGTCCATGTCCATGCGGCGTATGCCTCTGTGGCGCGTCCGTGCCCTCCTGGCAAAGCCTACACACAGCACCCTGCTCTGCCCTAGGCCTTGGCACTGGGTGGTTCTGCATCCATTGTTTTTGGGAATTGTTCCCCCGCTCGAACTTCTTCCGTTGCTCGTCCAGCTCCTCGAACTCATCTGCCAGCGCCATCAGGGTGTCCAGGTGCCGACACTGATACGGCCGGATAAACATTTCTCCGTATGTCTGTCTCCTCTGCCTGACCTGGTCCGCTAGCTTCTCCATGTATCCTCGAGAGAGGAAATAGCCTTGGAAGCTGTCTATGAAATCTCCCCAGTTGTCCCACTGACGGTTGTTGGCTATGAACCACTTTAGGGCTCTGCCCTGCAGCAGCTCCGGCATTGCTCGTGGGATCTGGTTTATATCCAGACCATATGTCACGGCTGACCACTCCACCTGCTCCAGGAACTCCAGTGGCTTGTCGTTGCCGTCATACCGAAAGTTCCACTCTCGGACTTGCTTGGCCACCTTGGCGTAGTCCTGCGGATGTGGCCGTACACTTTCTTTCCTCTCGCGGCTGCCTTCTCGCTGCCTGCCGTCGCTTGCCATGCTCTGAATATCCAGGCTTGCTTTAAGGCCTTCGGCATCTGCGGCTGTTAGTTTGAATTTTGGCATCGGCAGCTTCCGGAATTTGACCTCCAGACCTGCCACTAATTCTGCCACTACCGGGTCTTCTGTTATGCGGTCAACCGTCTCTGCCAGGGTCTTCCTCATCGCCTCTAGTGAGCCCTCGAGCTCCATTCCAAGAATCTTACCTAGGCGAAATCCTCCTTCCTGAGATTATATATCCAGAACTTTCCCATCTTGGATCTTTTGTTATTTTGATCAGGACAATCACTCGTAGCTTTTCCGCTGCGGCGTCTGTCGGGACCGGCAAGGCGTTTCGCCTAGCAAGTAGAGCTAGGCTCTGCCTCTTCACCCAGCCACCTTTATAGCTGGCTCCCTAAGATCAGTATGGATTGTGTCGGCAATGTGTTTAGCCTAGCAGGTAGAACTGAGATCCGCCTTCTCGGGCACTCGCTCTGGCTCTTGCACTATTACTTCGGGCTGAGCTGCACTTGCGCCGCCCTTGTATAGCCTGTGATGGTCCCGTTAGTCTTCTCCTCCAGCTCACGCGACCGTAAGTCAATCCACTTTGTGCGAAATTGCTCATCTGGCCCCAGAACACTTTGTCCGAAATCATGCGGTCTGTCGGGTCCCTGGTCTCGCCTAAGAATTCTTCTCTGTCGCGGTTGAACCGCATTATTCGCGATAGTGCTCTAGCGACGTTTGCGGCCTTTTTGTTGGCTTCCTAGAGGTGCTCCCTGAATGACAATCTTGTGGCTATCATGACTCCGAATTGTCTGGTTGACATTATCGTACAGCAACCGTCTTGTATTCTCTCAGACTCTACCTGCTTTCGGCTGGATATGAGAAGTGCCTCAGTTTTGTGGTGCGAAGTATCAAGGATTACCGTTGAGAGCCGCTCCTCGATAATTGCCACTGCATCGATTCCAAGACGCTCTGCTTCTTGCAGTACTCTGGTCAGAATAAAGAATGTTATGTCGTCCGCAAAGCCCATCACCTTCGATCTTCCTGGTTATGCCAGCCGTAGAACGCCGTCATACATAGTTTATTGATTTGGTGAATTCCTTGGATGATGAGAAATGCACAAATGAAAAGAAAGACTGCGTTGATGGTGTTATAGGATAATTCTCTAGTTTATTTTGTCGTAGGATTTTCAGCAAAAATTCATGCGTGTGTGCTTTTACAAAAAACGTATATATATATAAAAAGTGACGATCATGGTCCATGATGAGACCAGATCCGATCTTACCAAAAAAGCTTAAATTTATCGATCCTTGGCGTGAACATTCCGCCCGCCTTGCAATGTATTTCGAATTCGAAAATGTATTTCGAATTCGAAAAGGAAGTCTTCAATGACTAGTAGCATCATATGCACCGTATGTGCACAGGTACCGGATAGCATCCAACCTAGCACAGTGTTTTGCGCCACCAGACGAACACTCGGACTCGGTAGTAACCCAGGCTGGATCAGATTATGGTAGACGTCTGCACCCAGAACCACGGAGATTCCTGTTGGACGATGTTGGTAAGTTCTGCCCGAACCGTGTCCGACAATTCCCTCGCAGGAGTACGCATCCGCAGCTGGTCTTCCACGCTGAAAACCACTTCCATCCCAGGCGTCTCAGCATTAATAGGGATAAGAGAAGCTTTGCAGACGCGCTCGCTTCCAACTCCCAGGATTGGGAGATTCATGGCTTCGGCCAACGAATTGTCAATTTGGCTGACGCCTGAACAGGCGTCCACCATGACTCTGACATCAAATTTCTTTGAGCCTACGTCGAACCGTAAATTAGCCGTGGGTAGGATAGCTGTCGAGGTGTGCGCGAGAACGGTTGAAAGCCGAGGCATTTCAGCAGCTTGAGGCGGAGTTGGGGAACGTTGACGTCGGTTCTTCCTGCGATAAAGTTGGAGCAGCGTGTGGTGATCACTGCCATAAACTTGGCAACGGCACTCGCTTAGACACGCCCAGGTGCCAGGCAATTGGGACAGTATTTATTTATCAAGACTGCCCGCATATGACGCTCCGCATTCAACCGTAGGAACCGAGGGCAAGTCCGTAGAGGATGTATCCCTGTACAGACTCGGCATCGGAACGATTTAGTTCCTCGAGAACATCTGCTTGCTGTTGATTGGGCGCTTCGGTGGGACGGCTTTGTCGGATGTCGCAAAGAAAGGGTAGCGAAGAAAAAAAAATACTGAAGACTAAAAGGAAAAAAAAAAGATTGGATTAGTGGATGCGAAAATAAAGTTATTGACACTGAACACATAGACTTTGCACGTTGTTGTCTACAGGGAGGAACACCACTTTACTAATAGGTCTTTTAAGAAGTCCCCGAGTAGTGCGAATATCCACTACGCGAACGTTTATATCAGAGCCCGGATAGACATTCTCAATGCGACCAAGTCTCCAGTCACATAATAGCGTGTTGTCCTGCTTAACAACGACCAAGTTACCTTCTGTCAAGTTTTTTGTTGGAATCTGCCATTTGTGGAACTCTTGGAGATAATCTGTTTTCCATCTCCTCGAAAACAGTTGGCATAGAGCCTTAACTCGCTGCCATCTGTTCAGAATAGAAATGGCTTCGCCGGTCACAGGTGGTTCGGCGACCGCTAGTAATGGTCCACCTGTTAGGAAATGCCCAGGAGTGAGCGCAAGGAGATCAGTCGGATCATCAGACATTGCAGATATAGGTCTCGAATTGAGTCATGCTTCGATGCGACACAAGTGAGTGGATCGAACTTGTATTTAAAATTTACCGTCGTCTTATAGAAATGGGTTTTGAAACTCTTAACTCCCGCTTTCCACAAACCTTCCATATGAGGCGCACCAAGGGGATTGAAATGCCAGGACAGGCTTTGATGGTTAAAGGTCGAAGTGACCTCAGGGTTTCAGGGTTTCAAAAAACTCTTTGTTCAATACCTTTTCAGCTCCGACAAAGGTCTTTCCTTTATCGGAGTAAAAATTAAGAGGGCAGCCTCGCCTTGACGCGAATCTAAAGTAGCTTCCAAATGTATTGGAATGCTTTCGTAGAGAAACACACGAGGACACAGAAATATCCGGCAGGCCCGGCCAGTGTAACTCTTCACTTCGAGTGGCCCACCGAAATCAAGGCTAGTGTGCGTAAAGGGCCGTGAGAATGTGCTTCTGGATTTTGGCAGGCTTCCCATCAATTGTGCCTGCACCTTCTTTCGATGAATAAGGCAAACTTTGTATGTGGTCGTCACCTTCTTAATAAGGTTCCGAAGTTTTGGAATCCAGAACTTCGTCCAAATGAGACGCTAAATGAGTTGCTTACCACCGTGAAGAGAAAAACGGTGTGTAAAACGGACCAAAAGCTCAGCCATTCGGCAGCAATGTGGCAAAAAATCGGATGACTCTCGTCGTATGACACCGAGTCAGATGCCGTCAAACGACCACATGATCGGGTGACGCCATCGGAAATAAGAAACGGATTCAGGTTGAGGATGCAACTTAAGGTAGGAAGTTTTTTCTTGGACTTAAGAAGTTTGTATTCCTCCTGATACTCATTTCGTTGGGTCTGAATGATTAGAATTCGTTGCACATTGGATATTTCATCTGCGCCCAAATTTGGTGGATAGGTGCTGCGAAAACGTCGACTTCGATTTACGCTGCACGAACGCCATAGCTCTCAACAACGGTTGAAATCGGAGAATCTACCAAGAATGTCCCATATTGGACATGCGAAGTGGCATGCCTTTTTCTCAAGATCAGTTTCAGCAAATGCGTCACAAGGCTTAGGCCATTCTTGGTGTGGGCGAACTAACCATGAGGGTCCATGCCACCATAGGTCACTGCCAGCCAGTTCTTCAGATGATACTCCTCGACTTGCTAGGTCTGCTGGTTTGTGTTCTGAACGCACGTGAGACCATTTGCTTTCTTGCGTAGCAAATGTTTGCTACAAATGTTGTCCATTGACACGATGGTTTATTCAGCCAGGCCAAAACAATAGTGGAATCAGTCCAAAAGTAAGTGTCCGTAACGCCAAGTGGGATTTGAGAAAAGACTGCCAAAAGATTTGCCAGAAGAACAGCTCCACAAAGCTCGAGCCTAGGCAGCGACACTGTTTTCACTGGCGCAACCTTAGTTTTAGCTGTCAGAAGCTCAGAGGAAGTGATACCGCCGCGTTGAACTCGAACATATATCGCCGCCCCGAATGCCTTTTGCGCCGGGTTGAAATTGTATCCATCGAGGAACGTGCACTCTTTGCAGGAAGTTGTGGCTGCGAAGGAAATCGCGCCACCTTTGAAGTAAATCTTGCAACGAAATAAAACTCATCTGCTGATGCATTCCATCGCACTCCCAGCGTTTTTGTAGTGCTGACTTCCTCAATCTCGAGAAAGTCGACCGAGAGCAGATGCTCTTTGGGGAGAGATTTGAGAAGGTCTCTCTCATTGGATGTCCATTTACGAAGGGGAAACCAGCTGAACTGAGCGCTGATCGTAATTCCGAAATAGCTAAAATGGCTTCATCGACATACATATAATTAGAAATAATGTCAGAAGCACGGGGATACTGTGCTTCGACGTCATGGGATAGCTGCTGTAGAGTGCGTAAGGCCAAAAAGGGAGCACAATTTACTCCAAAATTAACCGTCTGAAGTTCGTAATCAGTGATATCCATTTGATTCTTTGGATTCTTTGAAACGGAGTGTGTGAGGGGGTTACTTCGATTTGGCGGTACATTTTTGTAATATCGGCGTTGAATACGAATTGAAACATACGCCATTTAAGGATTTGAAGGGTCAGATCAGATTGTAGTGTTGGACCTGGATACAGAAAGTCGTTTAGACTATTCCCATTTGATGACGGACTTGAAGCATTGAAAACTACACGTACCTTTGTAGTGGCACTGTCGGGCTTAAAAGCCGCGTGTTTGAGGAGACCTGCTTCATATGGCCAAGATCCAAGTATTCTTTGATGACTGAGTCATAAATATTTTTTAAAACAGTATCTTTTTTTAAACGGTATTCGTTCCGTAGAAACTGTGCAAGGGCGAAAGAACTTGAGTGCCCCAGACATGCACGTTCCGCATTTTTAAAGGGTAGGGACGAAATTTTGTTCACAAAAGCTATTGGATTCTTTCACAACCTGACCTGGGAGATCCTCCCAATACTTTGTGAGTAATGTCTCCATAGTAGGCTCAGATTCTATGGACACCTTTGTTGTGAAGGAAGAAACACTTTTTCCTTTGGCTAAAGAAATTGGGCCGGTCAAAATCCACCCGTAAATCGATTCTTGGCTCAGTAGCGAGCCACACAGGTTAGGTTTAAAACCGGAGAGAAGTACTGACGGAAGAATATTATCACCTTTAATAAATCAATTTGCGAAGGCTGGAAAAATAGAGGGTCAGCTTACTGAATATTTGGTAGCTCTCTTCAAGAACAGCAAAGCTTAGAATCCTTACTAGAATAGATACCCCCTTTGAGTGTAATAAAGAACATCAAAACGAGCTTGAAGCCATTAAAAGTCCTGATACAAAGAGATATTGACTCAGTAACAATGCGATTGCAACGATTGTTATTATATCTTTTAAAATACTCAAAAATGTGTGTGAAATATACACCAGGAAGGGAATTGTTGGTAGCTGACTGCTTGGCGCTCAATTACCAAAAGAAAGTGATGGCTAACATTTCTCAAGCTAGATACATTTTGCCAAGAATTTAGCAAATTCAAGGCAGAATTACACTATGAAAAAACGCTTGCTTGTGCGCGTAAACTATATTATTGGCCAAACACGAACTCGCAATTTAAAGAGATGATAAATGCTTATGAAATATGCGAGAAATTCCGCAGAAATATCCAAAAAGAACCGTTAATAGAAGACGAAATGCCTGAATACCATTTTCACATGGCCGGAAGAAATTTTATTTCTATTTTTGACGCATATTCTAACTTTATGACTGTGAAACACCTAAAAGGGAAGTCTATAGAGTATGGAATTGGTTTTCGACAGTTATGGTTATCCCTCCAAACTAATGTGTGATAATAACTCCTTCAACTTATTTATGTTTAATAACTGTGCAAACGAGTCTAATATAATTCTGCAGTTTTCCAGCCCAAGATATCCTTAAAGCAATGGGCTAGCGGAGAAGGGAGTGGCAATTGCAAAGAATATTTTAAAACGCTGCTCTGAAGCTAGAAATTATCAACATAGAACTCATGAATATAATGCTACGCCAGTGGCAGTTTTAAGATGTGCCCCATGTGAGTTGTTCTTTGGTAGAATGTGTAAAACTAAAATACCGACTAAAAAATCTGAACTGTATCGTAATACAATTGATGAGCAAGCTATAACCAAGAAATTTCTTTACAAGAAATCCACACAAAAATACTATTACAGCATGCACTCAAAAAGTTTTTGTCCATTTAACAGAGGTGATAAAGTTCAATTTAAAAAAGAACACCAATAAGTGCGCAAATGGATTGATAGAAGGTAGAGTAAATGAACGTGCACACATAAATAAAGATGATCATAATAACTTCTTTAGAAGAAACAGAAAACTAATGAGTAAGAGTCAAGGATTATAAGTACACCGAGAAAAAAAAACCGTTCTCAACAGTCTCCCCACCCGAAAATCGTTTCTTGGCCCAGAAGCGAGCCACACAGGTTAGGCTTAGAACCTGAGAGATGTACTGACGGAAGAATATCCGCACTTATTAACAAATCAATTTCCGAAGGCTGGAAAAATAGAGGATCAGCTAACTGAGAATACTACAATCAAATGTGCTCGCCGGAAGATTTCCAGCCAACTGTGGCAAGACTAGTGCAGTCGTATTAACTTTAAACATTGGTTTGGCCGGGTTGCCAGTCTGGAAATGGCATAGCTTTTGAGAGACTCCAGAACTGGCTTGGTTAAGCCCTGTAACTTTAGTCCTCACGGTTTGAAATGGAATTTTATTTCGATTAGCAAGTCTTTCCGAAATAAAGGAGCCTTCTGAACCTGAATCGATTTGGGCTCGGGCTGGGAAGATTTCTCCTAAATGACGCACATGGACAATGGCTGTGCCTAAAAGGACTCCTCGTTGATTGGAAAAAAAGTGGACAGAAGTGTACTGTATTGGGGTTGCTTCTTGCATAGTTGCTTGGTTCAGTGCATAGCTATTATGGTTACTAGAAACGTCTTTATGTAGGAGCGTATTGTGGCGTCCCTTGCACGTAAACAGTTGTGCCTACTTTACACTCACGCAGATGATGTCCTCTAGCGAAGCAATTTAAACACAATCGCTTTTGTTTAATATAAGTTTCTCGCTCTGGTTGAGACATCTGGAGGAAGCGAGGACAAAGTCAAACTGGATGTGCCTCTTTGTAGCAGAGATCACAGCTGCGCACCTTGGGTCTCGAAAGAGTTCACTCTTTTGGGTGCGGCACCGGTTTTGTGGTCCTTGGAATGAGAAGGAGCACACGAAATTACTCTTACGTCCTCAATCGCCTCTAATGTGCGATACCTTTCCTCCAGAAAAGTGTTCATATCTTTCGAAGTGGAAATCTCCCATAGTGAAAGAGTGAGGTATGAGGAAAGAAAGACCAAAACACAGTCCCAATTAGAAGTGCAAACTTCAGAGTGCTCTAGCGCCAACAAACACCCTTGAATGGTGCTTTGGATTTCCTTTAAAGCTGTACCTGATTCAATACCTATTGTTGACAGATTCAAAAGGATTTTTAACTGGCTGTTGACGAGAAGTCGTTTGTTCTCAAAACGTTCTATAAGCGCCCCCCATGCGGATTCAAAGCCATCATTAGTAAGTGGAGATTTGGCAACAATGGCTTTGGCTTCACCACTGGTTTTAGCATTCAAATAAAATAATTTTTCAACTTTAATCAACTTAGAGTTGTCGACGTAAATAGCTGTAATCACCGTCAAACACCTCATCGCATGGTGGAAGATTACAACCCTTGGAACTAAAATCAGGCCCCGGATTGAAGCAAAAATTTGAGCGATTTGCTCACTCTACTTCGATTCCCATCTCTCGTAAACGGAGTAGCAATTGTCGTATTTGCTTTGCAACGACGGGCTGCTGCCGCCGCCTTCCTGAATGATCAACATGGAACACAAATTAAATTCCTTCTCTACACTTTTCCCATAGAGATTGAATTTGGTCGAGACGGACCTTTAAAGTAAACGAGGTTGGTTCGATAATTGACGGTGTAAAAAAATTGTGCCCCATATCTGCTTAATCGATCGCTTGTGGCAAAAAATTCTATCATTGCTATGTCTCAAGTGCCCATTACGTTGGATCTTAAAGCCTGATTCCATTGGCGCATTAAAACGCATTTAGCCTAATGCGCATTTATTTACACAGGGAATCCCATAGAGCTAAATGCCGCATTTAAAATAAATGCGATTTTTAAATGCGATTAAAAACCATTCGCCCCGAACATTTTTAGAAAAAATACCGGAAAATACCGATGTTGAACGATATTTTGTTCGTGCCACCACTACAACAGCTGTTTTCTATGTGCAAGGCTGGCGCAATTTTTGATGTCTTTTGAATATAAAATCTATTTTGTATAAAAATGACTGAAAACTATTCTGGTCGCAGAAATATCTCCCACATATACGCTGATCCTAGCCCTTTTTGGAAACTGTGGTGGTCTTCATTGCAAACCCGTAATAACAACGCAGTCAGCTTCACTTCCTTGTCGTCCAAGTTGGCAAATGCCTCGGTCGCATTATAGATGTCCTGCTGAGCATTACAGAGTTTAGTAAACTCACTCATGTTCATTAATTTTAATAAATTTCTTTTGGATTTGCCATAATGCAAAAGTAAACAAACCAAGATCAGCTGCTCGTGCCACTCACATGTCGGAGTAGCATTAGCTAAATGCTAATGCGCCAATGGAATCAGGCACATTTAAAAAGTCCACTAATGCGGCAATGGAATCAGGCTATTAGATTGCCAGAAGGCCCTGCACTATCATCTTTCTTTCCTTCTTTGGCTAGTTGATTTCCGGCATGTCTGGTGTTGCCTTTTATTTACGAAAATGAAACTTGAGTTTTGATGTTAATCAAGATAAAAAGAAGTAGATGCTGAAATTTATGGAAGTAAAGAACTAAAAAGTGGAAGTGGGAGCGCACTATTTTGAAAACAATTAATTCCACTGTAAAGGCGTACACGGCCAAAAATGCGTGGTTTTAACTGGCAACTTGCTAAAAACACAAATATTGGAAAATATATGTAGAGTAGTATGGTTGGATATGGTCAATAGATATAATTGGATAGTATATTTTAGTTCCTTTCAGCTGTTGTTTTCCTTTTTAATTGTTAATTAATTAGTTGAAAAAATGTGAATATGGTATTTCCAGTTCGACGCTACCTTAACGGATGCACTGTATTATGATTAGGGAACGACTGGAATTGAAATGTATATATATAAACAAATGTACATACATGTAGAAGTTAGAGGGTCTGGTTGAGACCCAAACTCAACCATTTGGATACCAATTTTCTCATACAACAGTCTGACCACAACCAAAACTTAAACTTAGTGTTTGTATGTGATTCTACTTGTGCCTCTCTTAGGTCATATTGGTTCAATAGCCTCAATAGCCTCCCGCTCATCAGGTAGACTGCTTACACTATCATGTGGATAAATACGCTTTGTAGTTAATGACTTCAACAAATATCGATTACAATCAAGCAATTCTACAATAACAAATGGTCCTTTAAGTTTTGGATCTAATTTAGTTTGGTGTCGCTCTTCACTTTTTAATAAAACATGATCGCCAACCTTATGTTTTACAACTCGGGCATGCTTCTTATCAACTCTTTCTTTTTCGTACATTGCATTCTTATTAATGTTGTTTTTAGCATTTTCTCTAGCTTTCTCGAGATCTATTCGCATGTCAACAATTCCAAAGCACTATGTTTAGTCACTCGGTTTGTGGTGCAATTTATTGCTAATTGAGTTTCGCTAACGCCTAACGCCACGAACGCTCGCTAGCCTCCACCGTTAACATGCCTTTGAGAACACTCATCACCCGCTCTACCTGCCCATTTGCTCTGCTTGCACCTGTCGCTATCACATGTAAATCTATTTTATTCGTGGAAAAAAAACTTACGAAACTCGCTACTTGTGAAGCATCTTCCCTGATCAGCTATAATCCTGCTGGGAACACCAAATATCGATATCGCGGACTTCACAGACTATATGCAACTTGCAGTATCTAAATTCCATGTATGGTACAAGTAGACAAACTTTGTGAATGCGTCGATTTGAACAATGATATATTCCTTCTCGTCCTTTTTTCCACTTAATTTACCACAATTTTAATTGTGTTTTACCTGACAATTTACGCGTCACGCAATATCCAACAAACTTTCTAACATATTTCGACATGTTCTCAAACCAGTACTGCTCGTAGACCTTATCTAGAGTTTTTTGCCAGCCTAAATGCATTATAGCTTCGTGAATGTAATTAATAACAGACCATATGAACGCCCTCGGAACAACGGGCAAACATCGAGTCTTGCCATTTCTTTGAATATTGCGATTCAGATACAATCCAGTTGTGAGTGATAGTTGCCAAGTCAACTCGTACTTCCACAACTTTGCTTGCATTTGCCTGCGCAACAACTTCGACGGGATTTCTTGATAAGCAATCAACATTTGGCTCCCCTATCTGTACTCTACCTGAAATTCGAAGGGCTGCATGAATGACCACCATCGATGCACCCGCGGGGTTAATACTGCTTTTTCACGACTGCTCTGATGGAATTACAATCTGTGTAAACGGTGAATTTTCTACTGCTTAGGTAATGCCGGAAGTGTTTGATAGCATTATACACCGCCAATGTTTCGAGCTCGTATGAGTGTACTGTAGTATTCGCCTACCATAAGCTTGCCATCCACCTTGTGTATTAACATTGCGCCATACCCATTAGCGCTTGCATCCGTGTGCAATTTGACTGGAAACTTGGGATCGAATATAATCAACACAGGGTCACTAGTTAGCACCTTAATGATTTTTTTACGAATTTCCTCATGCTGCTCTTTCAAATCAAATGCATTTGACTTTAAAGTTAATTGATATATCGGCTTCATTACTTCTGAAAATCTAGGTACGAATTGCCTGAAGTAGGATGATAATCCTATAAACTTTCTAATCTGTGTGACTGAAGCTGGTATAGGTAGATGAGTTAGTGCTTGGATTTTTCGAGGGTTGGGTTTTACACCGTCTCTGATTAGAAAACCTAAGTATTCTATCTCTGTGTGCAGAAACTGACATTTCTTTACATTGAAAGAAAACCCCGACTTTGATAACACGCTCAACACTGCCTCTAATCTTTCGAGTGCTTCATCTGTGGAATTCGAAACAATTAGAGGCAGTGTTGAGCGTGTTATCAAAGTCGAGGTTTTCTTTCAATGACTGGTTCGTCTGCCATTATGGAATTATATTTTCTTTAGCGCAGCGAGTCGCAATGATTTCTCTGCACGAGCGTCTGTTCCGTTTCGCAGGCTTTCTTTAACTGCCTTCCTCTCGCTCATTATTCTCTACCTCTCATTGCGCCACGCTCAGTAGGGATTTCGTTCTCCTTCCCCACCGCGCTCTCATTCAAAAGCTTCTCTCTTCCTTATTTCTTTTTAACTTCGTTTATTCAATACACTCAGAGACTTACAAATAATATTTCTTCATTGCACTTCAAATTAATCTCCGACATACATATGTTGAAATGTGTAATTTATTTGTAAAGCAATTTCACAGAAATATGGAATTGAATCATACACGCACACAGGATATATGTGTATTTAACAAATGTTCATATGTACATGTCGGAGATGTATAAGAAGCAAAATGTAAATTAAACTGTAAAGCGTTGAGAAAGAGAAAGAATATAAAACAAAAGAAACTAAGCAACGAGTTATTTGTGGTTCCTTTTATTTGCATAATTGCTGAGAGCGAGGATTGAGAACGAGAGAGAGTGCCGTCCGTGTTGGTTGCCTATGAGAGAGAGAGAGAGAGAGATCAAAAAAGGAATGGACAATTGGATGAGGCAATGCTGCATGGCGCGTGCCATGGAAAGGGTGAAGAAGGAAGAAAAGGCAGTTTGCTCTGACATCTAAGATAGAGAAGCACAGACCGCGACTCACTGCGCATCAGTAGCAAAATGCAACGGGAAGAACAAGAAAAGTCTCAGCCCCTGACATCAGAAGTGGGATCGGCTCAGGCCCAGCGTGATAGTGAATGGCGATCGCTGTTAGAAGCACAAAATCTACGATTTATCGAAATACTAAACACAATGCAGCAGCCTGCTTCAACAAATTCAAGTGAAAAATTGATTAGATTGCCAAAGTTCAATCCAGACGTGGCTGAAGCTGACGCCAGCGCCTGGCGCAAAACAGCCGATATGATTTTCACGGAGCATCCCCTGGAGGGCAGTGCGCTAGTTATGTCGCTGAGCGGAGCACTAAAAGGGAGCGCTTCCCAATGGCTGGCACAGATCAGCTATGCTGGCATAACCTGGCCAAAATTCCAAGAACTATTTGTTCTTCGCTACGACATCTCCGAGACGCCGGCCGCCATCTTGTTAAATATTCTCAACGGACGGCCGAAAGCAGGCGAGTGCTTGTCAGCATATAATAGCCGATTAGTGACGTCTCTTCTGACGAAATGTAAGGCGATGGACATCGAGGAGATAGCTGTCTCTTTCGTACTTGCACACACGTCCCAAATCGACCCTAGACTGCAGCGTCTACTGTTTACAACCAATATAACTAACAGAAATGAACTGCAGCAGTTGAAGGCGTATGCATACAGGAAGCAAAGTGAACATCTGGCTTCAGAGGATTCGATCGGCCCCCAAAGGAAGAGATTCAAGGCAAACACATCAATGAAGTGCCATTACTGTGGAATTTCCGGACACAAAATGCTGGAATGCCGTAAGAGAAAGGCAGAACAATCAATACCAAGTCAATAGTTTGGAAAACCACTGGCGGGACGAGACAGGACTGGAGTGACTTGCTTTAAATGTGGAATCGTCGGTCACATTGCATCCGCATGTATGAAGGGGACAGCAGCAACGAGTATCAGAATGAACGAGAAGCGAGTAGATGTCTGTGCAGTGTTAGAGCCCAAAGGAATTTTATATCAATTTGGTGAGGCCCTTCCATTCTTTTTCGACTCGGGTGCCGAGTGCTCCTTAATGAAGGCAAAGCTTGCAGAGAAATTCGCGGGAAAAAGACTTAACAATTTAGTCATTTTAAAAGGAATTGGCACAAATACTGTACACTGTAATTTTCAAATACTGTCCACCATACAAATTTGTCAATTTTATTTGGAAATCATGTTTAATGTAGTTGAAGACGAGTATTTGAAACATGACATAATGATTGGTCGTGAAATCTTGGCACTAGGCTTTGGTATAACGATGGATGCTGATAAATTTAATATTTTTAAAACTAAAGTAGTCAATTCAATATCTGATGAAACTATTATAAGTTATGATGAGCTATTTGATAAAAATTATGATTTAAGTGATAATGATAAGTTGAAATTGAAGAATATTATTGATCCATACACTGAAAATTTTATTATTGGAATACCGAGCAGACGTGTCACGACTGGAGAATTAGAAATTCGTTTATTGGATGCCAACAAGACTGTGCAGAGACGCCCATATCGACTTGGCGAAGATGAAAAAGAATTAGTTAGAGATAAAATCAAAGAAATGTTGGCAGCAAATGTAAGTCGTCCAAGTAATTCTCCATTCGCGAGTCCAATTTTGTTAGTGAAAAAGAAAGATGGCAGTGATCGGTTGTGCATAGACTATATAGAGGAAAATGCAAATACAGTGGCTGACAAATATCCATTGCCTCTAATATCAGATCAAGTGAACAGACTGCGTGGGGATAAATACTTCTCTTGCTTAGATATGGCTAGTGGGTTTTATCAAATTCCAATAGATGCAGGATCCATAGAGCAAACCCCTGAGGGCCAGTATGAGTTTCTATCCATGCCATTTGGGCTGAAGAATGCCTCTTCTATTTTTCAGCGAGCTATAGCGCGAGCTCTAGGTGACTTGGCGTACTCCATAAAGAGGAAGCATTTGAAAGACTGACAGTCGTGCTGGGGGTTCTATCGGAAGCAGGATTTTCATTTAATATAAAAAAAAGGTCTTTTCTGAACCCAGAAATAGAATATCTTGGCTACTTGGTCAAGGACGGTAGTATCCGCGAAAAATACAAGCTCTGGCTGGACTATCTCAACCAAAGAATGTGTCACAACTGAGACAATTTATAGATTTAGCTTCGTACTTCCGTAAATTTGTCCCACAGTTCTCTGAACAGATGAAACCGTTGTATCAGATGACTTCCAAAAATAGTGGCTTCGTTTGGAAATCATAGCATGTAGAAATACGTCAAAAGATTATCTCAGTACTAACTCATGATCCGATTTTAATTATCTTCGATCAGCAATATCCCATAGAGCTGCATACAGATGCAAGTGCAAATGGCTATGGTGTCATTCTCATGCAAAAAATAGACGGTAAGCCTAGAGTGATCGAATATTTTAGCAAATGTACTTCACCCCCAGAATCGAGATATCATTCTTACGAACTAGAGACCCTCGCAGTATACAACGCTGTAAAAAGTTTCCGCCATTACCTTCACGGTCGAAAGTTTGTAGTATTTACAGACTGTAATTCATTAAAAGCAAGTCGAACCAAAGTAGAACTAACGCCGAGAGTACACCGTTGGTGGGCATATCTACAATCATTTGACTTCACTGTAGAGTACCGCAATGGAAACCGTATGGCGCACGTGGACTTTTTTTCCAGAAATCCGATTGTCACTGAATGTGAAACAATGAAAAGGATACCCGAAGTTCGCATCGACTTGACAGAGGTGACAGACAACTGGCTTTTAGCTGAGCAGCAGCGTGATTCGTGCTTAAGGGAAATTATAGCCCAGTTGAATGATGGAGAGATGCAGGAGAGTTTAGCGAAGACGTATGAGTTAAGGGCAGGAATTCTATATCGGAAAATTCAGAGAAATGGAAAGACACGCTGTTTACCTGTAATCCCAAGAGCCTTTAGGTAGTCTGTAGTAAATCATGTCCATGAAGCAATTATGCATTTGGGGTGGCAGAAAACGTTAGACAAGGCTTACGAGCAGTATTGGTTCGAGCACATGTCCAAGTACGTACGAAAATTCGTTGAGAACTGCATAACATGCAAACTGGCAAAGCCTTCAGCAGGGAAAATTCAAATGCATCCAATTCCGAAAGTTGAGATACCTTGGCACACTGTGCATATTGATATTAGTGGAAAGTTGAGTGGTAAAAATGATACTAAGGAATATGTAATAGTACAAATAGACGCATTTACTAAATATGTTCACTTGTATCTAGATGCAGAAAACTGTATTAAGGCTTTAAAATCAACGATATCAATACCTAAGCATATCATAGCAGATCAAGGTAGGAGTTTCGCTTGTGGAAAATTTCGTGAGTTCTGTTCAATGCACAAAATAGAATTACATTTGATAGCAACAGGTGCAAGTAGGGCCAATGGACAAGTGGAGAGGGTCATGAGCACGATGAAAAGTATGTTGACAGCGGTAGAGATAGGTGAACGTTCCTGGCAGGATGCACTTAGTGAGGTGCAGTTGGCCATGAATTGTACGACGAACAGGGTGACATAGTATAGCCCATTGGAATTATTGATTGGAAGAGAGGCCAGACCGATGGGTTTATTGCCAATAAATGAAGAAACTAAAATAGATTGTAAGCCAGCGAGGGCTCAGGCCAAAGAAAATATTGAAATTAATGCGAAATATGAGTTGATAAGAATAAGGCCAAGATTGTAAAACACAAGGTTGGGGATCATGTCTTGCTGAGAAGTGAAGAGCGGCATCAGACCAAACTGGATCCTAAGTTCAAAGGACCTTTTGTGGTTGCCGAGTTGTTGAAAGGTGATCGATACCTGTTAAAATCGTTGAATAGCAAGCGAACGTATAAGTATTCACACGAAAGTTTGAGATGGCTGCCAGACGAGCAAATCTCTGATGAGACCATTGAGAGAGGTGACGGTGGTGAAAAAGACACTCGTCGTGGGTCATCAAACACAGGGGCTAGACCTGATGAACAATAGTCATGCCTGGTATGGATGATATTGTGTGGTGCAGTTTGGATCTGAGCAGATCGTAGCACTAAAGGTGCAAAGCGTCGTGAAAGGCGGCAAGAGCCTGTAACTGTGGTTTGATGACGAGGATAGCCAAGTGGACGTGTTTGCGCAGAAGAGTACGAGCTACTGAGAGAGAGTTATACCAGGTCAAGCAGAAAGCACAAGTGTGGAATCAGGGGTGTTCTGTCATGGCGTGTGACGCGGTAGACTGGTGTAGCAAGTTTGAAAAGACTCACTGTATGATGTGAGGAAGCGAGATAGCCTGCGAAACCGACACTTGATGACGCGGTTTATGAAGTTGTGTTTGAAGACTATGTGTTTTGAAAAGAATGATGTTGAGACATAAAAAGAGAAATGAAGCAAGAATGGAACCAACCTAGTGTTACAGTACGCACACGAGGACGTGTGAAAGTCAGGCCGTGTCGGAGATGTATAAGAAGCAAAATGTAAATTAAACTGAAAAGCGTTAAGATAGAGAAAGAATATAGAACAAAAGAAACTAAGCAACGAGTTATTTGTGGTTTCTTTTATTTGCATAATTGCTGAGAGCGAGGATTGAGAACGAGAGAGAGTGTCGTCTCGTCCGAGTGTGGCGCGGTCGCGTGCTGGTTGCCTATGAGAGAGAGAGAGATCAAAAAAGGAATGGACAATTGGATGAGGCAAGGCTGCATGGCGCGTGCCATGGAAAGGGTGAAGAAGGAAGAAATGGCAGTTTGCTCTGACATATAAGATAGAGAAGTGCACGTTGACCGCGACTCACTGCGCATCAGTAGCAAAATGCAACGGGAAGAATAAGAAAAGTCTCAGCCCCTGACATACATATGAATGAGGATGACACTGTGTGCGTGTATATACTTAGCTGGAAAATCTGGCTCGATGAGGACCAAAAAATGTATTGATGTGGTGAATTTCTTTGATGATGTGAAATGCACAAATGAAAAGAAAGACTGCGTTGATGGTATTATAGGATAATTCTCCAGTTTATTTTGTCGTAGGATTTTCAGCAAAAATTCATGCGTGTGTGCTATTACTAAAAACGTATATATATCAAAAAAAAAAGGTACAATCATGGTCCATGATGAGACCAGATCCGATCAGGCGTGGACAAGGAGGGAGATGTCGTATACACATATATCGAGCACCCATTGTACCAAGAGTACAATGTTGCACTGTTTACATAATTCAAAGTCCTGGTCATAGACCCAAGTGTCCGAAGTTAAACAATCTTTGCCTATGCCTTTGCATTTGCCTTTGCCTTTGCCCATGCCTTTGGCTTTGGGGTCCGCTCTTGGTTTCCCTACCAAGATAAACAAACAAAACTTAACGTAAACATAAGTTTCCACTCGAAGCCCAATCAATTGCGTTCTAAGTTCAAACTATTGCGATCCAAGCCCAAACAAATTGCATCGGTCAGCATATTTTAATTTTACAATAGGATGCCATGATTTCATCTTAAGCTTATATTCTAAAGGAATGTTCTAGAAGCTCAAAAAAAAGCTTCTGGCCGAGGTTCGTTGGATAAGATTTTAGAAGTAAGCCGGCAGTCCATCTTTGATCAAGAAAAAGTTCGGAAGTAAAAAATTCGAATGTGAAAAATAAAGTGTATTGTACTTGTGAAATTAAATAAAAAGGTTTATCATCAAGATACAAAAAATAAAAATATATTTTTTTAACAATATTACCAGTGAGAAACTTAATTTGCGCCGCAAAAACCCAACCATTTTTAGTGGAAAAATTAAAACATCCACAACAAACCAACGACACCCGAAATTGTGAAAGTGATCGTGATTTAAAAATTTTAAATGGAAATCAATTAATGCAATAATCCATTTAAATAGCTGGTAATATATACTAAAGGTAAAACGAAAAAATTAATTCACAGTACAAGAACACACACCAAAAAAAAAAAACAAATAAATAAAGAACAATAAATCAAATATAATAATTAAAGCATATTAAATAAAAGCACAATTAACAAAGAAAGTTAAATAAAAACACAAATACATCAACTGGGAAATCCAAGAAGAATAAAAACAGAAATATTTCATTTAAACAAAGAAGGTAGGAAGGAAGAGCTGAAGGGCATTCTCTCGCCAAAATTCAACACGACTACAACAAAAATAACATAGAAGGAAGGAAGCTAAATTGAATTCCCTCGCCATCATCAAAGAAGACAAGCTTAAAAATTAAAAGATCGTAAGAAATAAGAACAATTATATTTTAAGTACAAATTTAATTTGAAAGATAAATTATATAATACATCCTGGAAGATCTAGAAGATTTGTTGAATCTATTTAATAAATTAGAAATGACCGATACGCCAAGCACAAGTAATATGGCGAATCAAGAATTAGAAAAGCATGCCTTCTTGACCAAAGAACTAATAAAACAGATTGTTTCAACAGAGGTAAATTCCTTAAAAAACGAAATAGAAATACTTAAAACATAACTTCAAACGAATGTCAACAAAGTAGAAAATTATAAAATTGAAGAAGTTGACAATTTGATAAAATGTGAAGAATCCTATGAAATCATTAAAGCAGTTCTAGAATTTAAGGGGGAACTTGAAAATGATGTGAACTTGGAGGGAAGTAGCAGAAGACGCTATGAGTCAGTATATTCGAAAAAGTAAGCGATATTCGCAGCACTATCAATATTAAGAAACAAGATAACAGGAAAAGCAAACGATGCTCTAACCATCCACGGAACAGTCCTAAATTTTGATGCTATTTTAGCCAGATTAGGTTTCGTTTTTAGTGATAGAAGACCGCTACACATTATCGAACAAGAATTAAGTATTCTTACACAAGGAAAACTAATGATAATGGAATACTATAACCAAGTGAACAGGAAACTAACATTACTGACTAACAAAACTATAATGACATATGGTCGTAATAAGCCAATCACTTCAGAAATTAATGATAGACATAGACAGAGTGCACTAAGAGTTTTCGTAACTGGCCTTAACGGCCCAATATCATCGACTCTTTATTCCATGTATCCAACTGACTTGCCTAATGCAATGGCGTTTGTACAGGAGATGGAAAGTAATAATATGAAAGCAAAATACGCTCAGAAATTGTTGGAATGAGTTATAGAAATTATAACTCAAATTATAGTAATGGCCCAGAACAAAATAATAATTCTTTTAATCAAAATACCACTAATTACAATAATTCAAATTATTTGGTAGTTTAATAACAATCAGGTACAGTCTGCTCCTGAACCCATGGAGATAGGTCAATCAATCCAGTATCAAAATCGTCCTAATAATAATTTTAGCAGGGGTAATAATAACAGACAAAATTATAATAATTATTATCCAAGAAATAATTATAATCAAAACCAAGCGCAAAAAACAAATATAAGCGCCACTCAAAACAAATCATCTTAATCACATCCACAGTTAAAGCGGGAACCAACTGGTTCAATTAATCAGCCTGAGTAAATAATATAAAAGAGGATCATTTTTTAGATCAGAATCTGGAGTAGGATTACCCGACTTGATGAGAACAAACAAAAAAACCGAAAAAGAATTTAAAGTTTTAATCGACACAGGAGCAAAATCTTGTTACATAAAAAGGGGAATTTATCAAAATAAAAAGAGCTCCCAATTTACAAAAGAGTTATAGCCATTAATGGGCTTACAATAATAAAATATTATCATTTAACACAAGACAAGTATTTTATAAAATAGAAGGGTTAGAATCCGACCTACTTATAGGTTTTAATCTTTTAAAAAAAACAGGAGCGGTAATTGATATTCAAAAAGGGACCATCAATTATAACGGGAAAAAAGAAAAAATTACTTTACGATGAGGATAATTCTTTAAACCAATTATCGCTAACAAATGGAAAAATTGTCCTTCCATTGAAAGAATGTATAATAAAAAAATACTTTGAAGAGCAAAGTGGAAATAAAACAGATTCACAAATGATGGAAAAAAGTTTATTTAGCTTGGGATCACAGAATCCTGAGCAAGCCGACGTAGAATTATCCGCCAACAAAAAATCAAATAGTTTGGGATCTAAAAATCCTGAACACGACGACGTAGAATTATCCGTCAACTAAAAAATTTATAGTTTGGGATCCAAAATCCTGAACACGCCGACGTAGAAATAAAATAAATAATATTAAAATGTTAAATTCAAATCAAGTAGAAGATTTGGAGAAAAGAATAAGACATAATTGAAGAGGAACACTCTAAAATAAACCTAAAAAATTCCTTTTAGAACTGATATTCGGGGCGAAATAAATACAAATAACGACCGGGCCATTTATAGTAAACAATATCCCTATGCTTTATCAGTTTCAGATTTCGTTAACAATGAAATTAATAGAATGATAAATGAAAATATTATAAGCCCGAGTAGAAGTCCTTAGAATTCACCAGTACTGGTGGTACCCAAAAAGGGTCAAAACGAAGACGGTAGCCCTAAACACAGACTTGTAGTAGACTACAAAATATTTATTGAGAACACAATACCGAATAGATACCCAATGCAAGACCCATCTGTTATATTAGCCAACTTATGAAAGGCAAAATTTTTTTCCACAATTGATTTGGAATCAGGATTCCATCAAATTCTAATAAAAGACTCAGATATTGAAAAAACATCTTTTTTTATTAACAACGGAAAATTTAAATTTTTACGCATGCCTTTCGGGATAACCAATGCGCCCAGAATTTTCCAGAGAGCAATGGATGATATTCTCAGAGAACAAGTTCATGGTACGATATTATAATTTTTTCAAACACAATCGAGCAACATTTCTCATATTTAACTCAAATAATAGGCATTTTACAAAGAGCAAATATGAAAATTTCTCTCGAAAAATCTAAGTTCTTTAAATTAGACACCTCCTTTCTTGGTTACATTGTCTCCTTTAATGTAATCTAAAATGATCCTGAAAAAATGTCCACTATTTCAAGGTATCCGTTACCACAAAACATTAGAGAACTTCGAAGTTTTCTAGGCCTAACTGGATACTACCGAAAATTTGTCCGTAATTATGCAAAAATTGCAAAACTTCTTACAAAATATTTAGGAGCGGAAAATGGAAATGGTTCTAAAGAATATCTACAAAAGTGTTAATAAAGTTAGACGATTAAGCTATACAAGCTTGCACGGAGTAGTTGGTATAGAAATCCAAACGGACCATCAATCTTTGTCTTTCACGATTTTGGACAAAAATCCCAACGTAGAAATGAAAAGATGGTATTCTTTCATAGAAAATTTTACCCCAAAAATAATATATAAACCCGGTACAACAAATGTTGTAGCCGATGCATTATCTCGAGTACAAATAAATAACATTACAAACAGTGATGTAGAACAAACAGAACAGTCAGACTCAGACCAAGAGACCCGTTAACCGCCAAGTCAGTTTAAACAAAAACTGTTATTAACAACGGGGAGGTTTATAATACATGAGTCACTGGAAGTTTTTGGCAGGACACCAGAAAATTTAATAACTATATTAAAAGAGTATATTCCACCAAACATTACGGTAGGAATTCCTTGTACATTAAAGGACTTATATCACATTCAATTAACCTTAAAAAATAATTTCACTAACCCATTTTTTTTACGAGAATCTTTCTTCAAGACATAGAAAACAATGAAGATAAAGCCATAATTAAAGAAGAAACACACAGTTGAGCTCAGTTATAAACAAACCAGTAGGTTATATTATTGGCCAAACTTATTTAAAAAATTGAAAGAATATATTAAAAATTGTGTGATTTGTAATGAAAATAAATATAACAGGCACCCAATAAAATTCCAATCGGGGAAGCCCCTATTCCAACTAAAGAAGGAGAAAATGTACATATAGATATAAACTACGCGAAACTTTAAACATTTATTACTTGTATAGACGCGTATTAAAATACCTTGTTGTAAAAGAAATTCAAAATAAGTTAAACATTGAAAATAAGGTAATGGAACTACTTCAACAATTTCCCCAAGCAAAAGTCATTATGACCGATAACGAACCTAGTTGTACCTCGGCCCAATTTAAATCATTTTCACAAAGGTGTGGAATTACTTTGCGTTACGCAGACCCAAGACACAGTACTTCAAACGGGCAAGTAGAAAGAGCACACTCGACATTAACAGAAATAGCTCGCTGCATAAAAGAGGAGTTTAATTTAACTAATTCATTCCACAACAAACGAAAAACCATTTGATATCCTATATAGTTAAATTGATCATGATAATATTCTCCTTATCTTGAAAAATACACAATCTAGAATGTTAAAAAAACACATGAGAACAGAAAAGAAAAAGATTATCATGTAGGACCAGTTGTTTATGAAAAGAAACATGGGGAACCAAACAAACTTAAATCCAGATATAAAAAACAAGTTGTAAAGGAAAAAAAAATCTAACAAAATAATAAACAACATTAGAAATAGGATTACTCTAAAGATAATATTAAATTTTAATATAAACAACAATTTCTTATTATTTTTTTTACAAAAATTTTTTTTTTCAGTATTTATACTCAACCTAATACTTGTAACAAGTTCTAAAATAATTGACTATACAAGTCACGAATTCCTATTACTTAAGGACAATAAAGACGTATTGACGTTCGATTCATACGCAGATTTATTTCACATAACTAATTTAAGTTTTTATGAAGAAATAATTAACACGGAAACCAGATCTTTGACCAAAACATCAAAAACAGACATAGAATGGGAAAATTTCAATGGACTTGGAAGTCATCAAATTAACTTTATCAGAAATAATTACAAAAAGACAAAAAAGAAATAGGAAAACAATAATGAAATAGGAACTTTATGGAAATGGATAGCAGGTACTCCTGATCATGAAGATTTCATAACGGTTCAAAACAAAATAGACAGCCTAATTGAAAACAACAACAAGCAATTCACAATAAATTCAAAATTATTTAATGAAGTAAATATCTTACTGAGAGTTTAAAAAATGTAGTTTTCAACGAGGGAAACAATTTTACAAAAACATCGTTTGGGTCACTCACATTTGACTTACAAAATTTATTAGATACCATTATCTTAGCAGAAGCAAAAATTTTGAATACAAAAATTTTAAACGAGAATGAAATTTACAATCATGAAAAAAAACTGTAGTATTAATCTGTAAATCCATTATATAATGGACATATCAACTTTTAAAATTTTATTAAATAATGATTTACTTGTAGTTTACATAAAATATCCCATGATTAACGGTAAATGTGACCTTTACAAAACAAGAGCTATTGCAAAATCCGATGGAAAATTATTAATAAATAATGAAGTGCCAATTGCAAAAACAAATATTACCTATTGACTAATTTTAAGAAAGAAATGTTTAATAACTATTGTAAATTAAGTTTTGAAACTAATTGTTTATAAAATTATTAAACGGCGAAAAAGCCAACTGCTCTAAAATAAGACAAATTAATAATAAAATTGATATCTTACAGGATGGTGCCTTTTTAATAACAGGAACAAATATAGTAGACAACACTCAATTAAAAGGTTCATATCTAATTTTGTTCAATGACTCAATTATTATAAATAACAACACCTACATTAACACCGAAAACAAAATATTATACTATATAGCTCAGCATAAATTCATAAATTATGACATTTCCGAATATATTGCTTCAAATAATTCGGAGCTAACTCTTGACAATATAAACATTATCAATCCATTTGTAAAAATTAATAATACCAAAATATCAGTTTCCTTTATATTATTAATTTTTATCATTATATTTTTAATATTATTACTTTACATAATATACAGAAATTTTGTAACCAAAAAACAACGGCCAGAACTAGAAATCAGTACAAACCAAGAAAAATTTATAAAAACAAAGAAAACTAAAATGAAATTTTAATAGAAGAAAATACAAACCACGAAGAATACTTTTAAAGAAAAAGACCAACCCCAATGTTTTTTTTCAAAACTAAGAGAACGCTTAAAAGATACTCATAATGAATCGGGGCGATCCATTTAAGAAGGGGGAGAGTTAACCAACCCGTGAAATCGGGCCGCTTATGGAACAAATAAACAATTTTTTCAAATTCAATTTAAACAATCTTTGCCTATGCCTTTGCATTTGTCTTTGTCTTTGCCCATGACTTTGGCTTTGGGGTCCGCTCTTGGTTTCCCTACCAAGATAAACAAACAAAACATTAGTTTCCACTTGAAGCCCAATCAATTGCGTTCTAAGTTCAAACTATTGCGATCCAAGCCCATACAAATTGCATCGGTCATCATATTTGAATTTCACAATAGGATGCCATGATTTCATCCTAAGCTTATACTCTAAACAAATAGAAATGTATTAGAAGCTCAAAGAAAAACTTCTGGCCGAGGTTCGTTGGATAAGATTTTAGTATTAAGCTGGCAGTCCATCTTTGATCAAGAAACAATTCGGAAGTAAAAAATTCGAAATTACTACACGGGCTTACATACATAAATTACTAATTGGCGACCGTGACAGCGATTCTAAGATGACATCGAAGGAAATCAAGGAAGGAGACATCGAAGGACCGAAGCATAACCGCAAGAATTACAATTACTACAAAAGCCGATGAAAAAATAAAACAACAACCGAAGTGAGTAGAGTGTGATGTGTACTAAACGCAGTGGTATGGTGAAGAAATTTAAAGCCAGAAGGGCTGAATTAACTAAGCTACTAAATAGCGGAAGTAAACTGAACTGGAACAACTCCGTAAAAATACACGCCCAAGTCGGGCATATAAAAAATATAACAATTAAAGGAAAAAGTCAATTTATTAGCCTTTTGTGACTGTAGTTGAGATCGCACGATATATAAAGTTAAGAAAATTTAAAGTTTTATAAAGTAATATAGATTCTAGTTTTAAATACCACCTGTGTACAAGATAACTAAATTTAAATGAAGTTCATATTTTTCCCTCATATATTTAGTAAATAAGCTATTATTATAATGTCTGAATAAACAAACATATATTTAGTAAATAAACAATTATTATAATGCCTGAGTAAACAAAAATATATTCACTCCATGCTAGCCCGAGAGCCGTCGTAGAGTCAGTTTTTTGGAAGTGCTTTGGCCATGGGAGGGTGGCCTGATAACATCTAGAGGCGTGTAATGTGGGAAGTGCTTACTTTATCCGTCTGTCTGTTTGCTTTGCTATCTTTTTTCCGGCCGACATTGGCTCGTTGCCTGTTTGCACGCGATACATTTTAATTGTTAAAGATATTTAAGAGCACCCAGTAAGCTGCAGCCTCTCAAGAACACCACGACATTCGGCTGACGAGTTAGAGCCGGATTTTAACGCGTGCATGGCTAACAGTACCATCAGCTAACGTTGTTTGTTACAGATGAAATATGCGAAGATGCACTTAGATATTGATCGCTATGTGATTGGTGATCCTACACCTGATTCTCATTTATGTGGGGAGGTTCTGCCTTTCCTTGGGCATCGAAGAAGCACAAATCCATCGAACTAAGCAGCACAGAAACGAAATACGTGGCGATGGTGGAGACCCAAAAAGTCAATTTATTTAAGTAAACTTATTAATGAAATAAAATTGATTTTGGTTTTCAACCAGTATTAATACATGCCAAAGTCTTAAGCGCAATTAGTCGAGTAAAAAATCCAGAACGAGCATATCGATATAATGTATAATCACATAAGGAAAGGCTATGACGAAAAACTTATTTATTTTTAAATGTTAGGAGACATAGTTACAAATAATTAGAAAAGATAGATCATATGAAACGAACTTGAATTAAATTCCTTGGACTACAATAATGTTAAGTTGCCAGTATTGATGAGGATTTGGCCGTTTTAGCACGAGATTTTATGTACGGCAACCCTGCCTAGTTAAGGTTATTCGTTATTTCTTAACCTCGTAGCAAACAGTCGCGAATGAAATTCAATACCAAATGCTTTGTCGAAACGGATGGGACGACTATAGCATAGCTCCCATAGGAACAATCGGAATAATAAATAAAAAAAATTAAAACTTTGCTGCTTCTTAATTTTTATTTTAGTTCTTCGACATTTAGTATGGTTAAATATTTCAGAATTACGGTTTAAATTTCATTAAAATCGGACGACTATAGCATATAGGACCCATAGGAACAATCGGAAAAATATATTTAAAAACATTATAACTTTGATGTTTTAAAATTTGTATTTAGCTATTCGGCATAAAGTAATGGTTAAATATTTCAGAATTACGGTTTAAATTTCATCAAAATCTGACGACTATATCATATAGGTCCCATACGAACAATCGGATATATTAATTCAAAAAAATTATGACTTTGCTGTTTTTTTATTTTTTTTGTTATTTCTTCGACATATGATAATGGATTAATATTTCAGAATTACGGTTTAAATTTCATCAAAATCGGACGACTATAACTTTAAACTCCCATAAAAACAATAAAAATATTAAAAACAATTAAAAAAATTTAACTTTTTTATTTTGTAATTTTTTTTTAAGTTTTGTTGACTAATTAATAATTTGACAGTTCAGAATTACGCTTTTAATTATATTAAAATTGGAAACGAAATCATAAAGCTGGCAAAGGAACTATGAAATAATTGAGCTTCAAATCATCATAACTATAATGTTTTTAAACATATACGCAAGTCAATCATAATTTTAATGTTTTCAAGAATATTTAATTTTTGCAAAGCTGCAAGGGTGTACGAACTTCGCCTTGCCGAAGCTCGCTTCCTTTCTTGTTTTTAATTAAATTACACTTAGCGGCAAAATATAACGTCTGACAAAAAAATTATTTTTTACTAAAGGAAATAAATTACATTTTTTTCTTCTATATTTTCATGAGATTCAATTGGACACACGACTTTGTGAGGAATCTTAAGCTCCCCACAAACTTTGGTGCAGGATATTTGCATGGCAACAGTGAAGGAGGCGAGAATGCCACATGGGTCAAGAGCAACCAGGTCAAACTGTAAATAACGGACTTTGGACCCGAACAAAGCATACACACCGTGAACTAACGTTGTCGAGCTGGACATTTTACCCTTTGGATGAACGATCCCAAATCTTCTCTGAGCTAGTCGCGCTTTTACTTAGCGAGTAAAATCTAAGAAATTATCACAAGAGCTTTGGCGTCAAAAATTAGTATTACTGTGGGATGCAATAGTTGTGTAACAAGGGGACCCTGCATTACTAATATTGGCTGCTCAAGGCATATGATGTATGAATAGTCGGTCCGATTCAATAAATGAACCTCTGGAGATTTCCCGTCTTTTACTGTTACTTCTGGTTCCCAAAGAAGAACCACGTCTGACTTGCTGAGCCGATCGGATAAAGTGCATATACTAAATGGATGAAAGGTTAAATATTCAGAGTATAGAAACTCAAGAATAAAAATTTAGAAGGAAAGTTCCCTGTACCTTGTAAAAATGCGAGCGTGTTTTTTGAAGGGCAAGCAAACCAATTCTATGTCTTAACGATATAACAAACTACATTGTGAAGTTGTCTGTGGTTCAATTTGTTCAGCCTTACGTCTACAGTTTACGGGGATATCGAGGAGTTGATTAGGAACACCAAGCAAAAGAAAAACGAAACTTTTGATTGTTTTTATGAGACTATATCAGAATTAGTTAGTCAGCTACAAATTCCATGGACGCCGCCTAAATTAGAGCAACCTACGTCCCGAAGCTAAGAGAGATTTGTCGTTGTCAAAAAATATGTGAGGTCCCTAGGAGCACCCCCATAAAAAGTTATCACACATGCGCAGAAAAATTCCGTCGTCCATTATACGGTCTTTACACACACATGTATATATATGTATATATGCAGACATAACCTCAAGCCAGAAGCTAGACCACAAAGCCCAAATCCCCAAAATTTAAAGGTGTTTAACCATTTTTTGTAGCAACACCACGGGAAAAAAAGTCCAGGAAAAATTCAAGAACATAATGGAGTGTGTAGTCAAGCAGAATCTTAATTGGTTTATCATAAATGAAACCTAATCTTAAATAGCTATATTTTGCGTCAAAGAAATCGGGATAAATAATGGTAAAAAAGCTTTCTTAGATTGTTTTCAAAAAATCGAGAGTTCTTAAGTTTTCTGTAACCCTATGTTGTGAGCTTAACATAATTATTCATTTTCTTTAAATACCTTTATTTGGATTGCCAATTTAATAATACATGCGTCCCGAATCTAACAAATCACTTATAATAAAGTTCACATATTTTTTGAGTCTAGTAAATTTACATGAACAGAATATATTTTAATTTAATTTTGAATTAAGTAAAAATATCTTACTAATCCTAATTAAACTAAAACAAACCAAATAAATTAGTATCGTACACTGAAAAGAACGCCATCGTCGAGTTAATTGCTTATAATTAATTTGTTGATTGCTTATATGGGAGCTGTATGATATATTCGTCCAATAAGGCTCGATACTACTTTGGAAAAGTTGTATGCAGATAGCTTCATAACAGACGGACGCACAGACTCACATGGCTATATATAATTAAAAATCTTGAACTATAAGTTTAGTTTTTTAAAAATAAATGTTTAATAGTACTGGTGAAAGTCAAATTTTCGCTTTCTTTGTACTGAATATCTTTACAATCAAAAAAAAAACCATTTTAAAACTTTCCTTTTCTTCATCGTTTAAGTGTTCTAATCTGAACTGATAGCATTCTCTTATTTCATTGTTGATAGCATAATTGTTTTCATTTGAATGACGCTGAGGAGTTGTCGAATTGTTTGAGTTCGAATAATTGTTGTAATGAATACAGTTTCTTGACTGAAAATTGGAATTTGTTCTATTGTTATTGGTTATATTGTATTATACTCCCCCCGGTGGAAGATGGACGGTTCCAAAAAATGGGATTCGATGGGCAGAGCGGCTAGTTTGGTGACGGCCCTTTTGGTACCTCAGCCACTCTAACAACGCCGTTCTTTCCGGGTATGACTTCATGGACTCAAGCTGCCATTTCATCGGTGGAAGGTTGTCCTCCTGAAGCAATACAACACAACCGATTTGGATGTTGGATGTTTTAATCCGCCATTTGCTTCGTTCTTGGACAGGCTCAAATACTCTCTGCTCAATCTTTTCCAGAAGTGCTGCTGCATTTGTGTTATTCTTTGCCAACTGCTTAACCGGCCTTCGCGAAGATGAGTGACGTCAGACTCAGGAAACCTTGTGTAGCTGGAACCTTTTAGGAAATGCGCTGGCGTTACAACCTCAAAATTTTCAGCATTTTCTGAAATTTGACAAAGCGTACGGGAATGGCAGAAATTTCATATGCAAGAGTTCTCAATTCATCAAGGGCTAAGATGGCTGTACCGACAACTCGGTAGAAGTGAAATTTCGCCGATTTTACAGCCGCATCCCATAGACCACCGGCGGTGAGATCCTGGACGACTTCCAAGTGCGCAGCCTTCGTCAAAAAGCAGACAAAGACGGTGATGTAGCACTTGTGGAATGCTTTGTGCCCGGTCTCTGACTTGTAATAGAACGGTCCACAATAGTCCACTTCTATGGTGTGAAATGCTGGGTAAGGCTGAACTCGATCTGCTGGCAGGCTACCCATCATGATAATAGACGATAATCGCCCTGGAGACCGGATGATCCTTGGGTAACAATATTTTGAAGCCTTCCACCAACCGGAAGTAAACCCTCAGAGCTAAGTATTGGACTCAGAGAAATCAGCTCGCTCTTCGGAGGTCAAGGTTTGCCTTGGCGAACCACCATCATACTCCACCACTATGTGAACCTTTGAAGGCTCCTTAAAAGCAGAACGGTTCCGAAGCTGATCTCGTTAACGGTAAGATGGACGGTTAAAGGTAATTATTTGGCTATGCAATTTGAAATGAATTGATAAATGTACTCGAAAACGCGCTGGAGCACTATTTATTGGGTTAGATTGATTTTGATTTGAATGACGCTGAGGAGTTGTCGAATTGTTTGAGTTCGAATAATTGTTGTAGTAAATATAGTTTCTTGACTGACAATTGGAATTTGTTCTATTGTTATTGTTTATACTCCCCCCGTTTGAAGATGCACGATTCCAAACAAATGGGATTCGATGGGCAGAGCGGTTAGTTTGGTGACGGCCCTTTTTGTAAGACCTTTAGCTGTCCGGACCACAGCTACTCTAACAACGCCGTCCTTTCCGGGTTTGACTTCAAGCTTTCAAACTTCTGTACGGAATGGTGAGGCAAGAAAAATTGTGGTACCGCTGGATCCCTTAATGTGAGAGACATGACATCCCTCCAGAAACTATCCAAACAAGCTTGGTGTTTTGAAGCGTGGTCAAGGTGCTATCAAAATGAATTTTCCCTTTAGCGATTATTTCATAGAACAGACCAGCGCCAATTTAAAGATCAATTAGTTGTTATTGGTTGAAATGAGGGTCAGCTAGCGAAATGTTTTTTGGCATCCCCCATCCTGTAGTATTTAAGTTGATGGGTTACAGCTGCGAATGACGCACGATAGCTTGCATGCCGTGATTGCTCCAGAATATCGACTGCCTTATCAAAGTTCATGGAAGATTCCGCATCCCAGAAATAAGTGTGTCCGATTGTTTAAGTTTCAAATAAAGTTGGCTAGGCATAGTTACAAAGTTTAACTGAGAAGCTGAATCTAATATTGCTCGGCAAGGCATAAATACACCAACTCTATTTTTTACGTAGATTATAGCAGTTGGAAGCAGCACGTAATTCATTGGTATTGTTTTTAAGGTTTGTAGTGGAGAGTGCGTTGTGATAATGGAGATGAGCATGACACTAGTGATGATGAAGTCGATGGTAATAGCTGAGAGCTTATAGATGGGTCTGATGATGGAGATGAAACTGAGGTCGATGGTATTGTTGCCTCTGGCATAATCTGCAGCAATGAGTGGTGCTTCATGCGACAATTTTTACAATGAGTTGACTTATATTGCTGCAATCGATGATTGGGACTCAAGCTTAAAAATCGGGAGCATTTTAGCAAATAAAGATCTCTACGCAAAATAGGCAAATTGAATGTTTTGAGTTAATAGCAGACGTAATCACTACACTTGGGTTATATCTATGCATGCTTTTTCCCACCTGATGGTGTGGTGTTTGAATTACCACAGCTTGTTTCAAGTTTTCCATCATCCTGCACCTCTTCTCTAAGAACGACTTCATAGCAGCCCAGGTAGATAGCTCAGAAATTGACAAATCTTCTTCTCATTTTTCACGGGTCCTTTAATCCAGCTTGTGTCACGATATGAATGAGAAATCCATCCAGAATTTTTTGTGTAGAGGCCAGGGTACGGATTGCTTGAAGATGCGAATTCATCCAACCGCTGAGCTCCCGAAGACCCTTAGCTGATCCCTTCTCGACACCTTGCCTTAACGTGTGCCTGAAAGTGTAAAACTTTATTATCAAATCGATTAAAAGGTAAATTTAGAGCCTTTTTATAATTTTCATTTAAGGGCTCGAGCGATCGTATGGTTTCCAAAGCCACACCGCCTAAAGAAGACCTCAAATATTGTAATTATTCAATATCACTCGTCATCATTTCCAAGATAGATTAAAAATTTTTATTTCATAGTCAATATTTTTTTTTTATATAAATATATCACGTGTGGCCATATGAAACAAAAACCATAATGAAAAAAAAAATTATTAAAATCATGAACAAAAAAAAAAAACATTAAAAAAAAAATTGCTTTAAATAATATAATTTCTTAAATTTTATAAAATCCATAATTAAATTGGAAAACAACTTTATTATATTTAGTTATTTTTCAAAAGGAGGGAGAGCACCCATTGTACCAAGAGTACAATGTTGCAGTGTTTACATAATTCAAAGTCCTGGACACAAACCCAAGTGGCCGAAATACGAACCGATCGCTATGCCTTGGCCCGCATACAGAAAGTGCAGGTGTGAGCATGACGAGCTGACCTCATTTATGTGTATATACCTCCGCGCTCCAGCCTAAGTGAGCATAACTATATACTTAAGAATACAAAGCCGTCTCTCCGCTGCCGGTGTTGGCAACGCAGTTACGAGACTAAGACATCTTTAGCTTCTAAGTCAATTTGTAAAAGACAAGAAACTCCTAAGAGCTGGAGGACAGACTACAAAAGCCGATGAAAAAATAAAACAACAACCGAAGTGAGTAGAGTGTGATGTGTACTAAACGCAGTGGTATGGTGTAGAAATTTAAAGCCAGAAGGGCTGAATTAACTAAGCTACTAAATAGCGGAAGTAAACTGATCTGGATCAAAAAAAATACACGATCAAGTCGAGCATATAAAAAATCTAATAATTGAAAGTCAATTTATTAGCCTTTTGTTACTGTAATTGAGATATATAAAGTTAAGAAAATTTAAAGTTTTATAAAGTAATATACATTCAAGTTTTAAATACCACCTGTGTACAAGATAACTAAATTTAAATGAAGTTCATATTTTTCCCTAATATATTTAGTAAATAAGCAATTATTATAATGCCTGAGTAAACAAACATATAATTCACTCCATGCTAGCCCGAGAGCCGTCGTAGAGTCAGTTTTTTTGAAGTGCTTTGGCCATGGTAAAGTGGCCTGATAACATCTAGAGGCGTGTAATGTGGGAAGTGCTTACTTTATCCGTCTGTCTGTTTGCTTTGCTATCTCTTTTCCGGCCGAAATTGGCACGTTGCCTGTTTGCACGCGATACATTTTAATTGTTAAAGATATTTAAGAGCACCCGTAAGCTGCAGCCTCTCAAGAACACCACGACATTCGCTGACGAGTTAGAGCCGGATTTTAACGCGTGCATGGCTAACAGTACCATCAGCTTAACGTTGTTTGTTACAGATGAAATATGCGAAGATGCACTTAGATATTGATCGCTATGTGATTGGTGATCCTACACCGGATTCACGTTTATGTGGGGAGGTTCTGCCTTTCCTTGGGCATCGAAGAAGCACAAATCCATCGAACTAAGCAGCACAGAAACGGTATACGTGGCGATGTTGGAGACCCAAAAAGTCAATTAATTTAAGTAAACTTATTAATGAAATGAAATTGATTTTGGTCTTCAACCAGTATTAATACATGCCAAAGTCTTAAGCGCAATTAGTCGAGTAAAAAATCCAGAACCGAGCATATAGATATAATGTATAATCACATAAGGAAAGGCTATGACGAAAAACTTATTTATTTTTAAATGTTAGGAGACATAGTTACAAATAATTAGAAAAGATAGATCATATGAAATGAACTTGAATTAAATTCCTTGGACTACAATAATGTTAAGTTGCCAGTATTGATGAGGATTTGGCCGTTTTAGCACGAGATTTTATGTACGGCAACCCTGCCTAGTTAAGGTTATTCGTTATTTCTTTACCTCGTAGCAAACAGTCGCGAATGAAATTCAATACCAAATGCTTTGTCGAAACGGATGGGACGACTATAGCATAGCTCCCATAGGAACAATCGGAATAATAAATAAAAAAAATTAAAACTTTGCTGCTTCTTAATTTTTATTTTAGTTCTTCGACTTTTAGTATGGTTAAATATTTCAGAATTACGGTTTAAATTTCATTAAAATCGGACGACTATAGCATATAGGACCTAGAGGAACAATCGGAAAAATATATTTAAAAACATTATAACTTTGCTGTTTTTAAATTTGTATTTAGCTATTCGGCATAAAGTAATGGTTAAATATTTCAGAATTACGGTTTAAATTTCATCAAAATCTGACGACTATATCATATAGGTCCCATACGAACAATCGGAAAAATTAATTCAAAAAAATTATGACTTTGCTGTTTTTTAATTTTTTTTTATTTCTTCGACATATGATAATGGATTAATATTTCAGAATTACGGTTTAAATTTCATCAAAATCGCATGACTATAACATTAAACTCCCATAAAAACAATAAAAATATTAAAAACAATTAAAAAAATTTAACTTTTTTATTTTGTAATTTTTTTTTTTAAGTTTTTGTTGACTAATTAATATTTTTGACAGTTCAGAATTACGCTTTTAATTATATTAAAATTGGAAAACGAAATCATAAAGCTGGCAAAAGAACTATGAAATAATTGAGCTTCAAATCATCATAACTATAATGTTTTTAAACATATACGCAAGTCAATCATAATTTTAATGTTTTCAAGAATATTTAATTTTTGCAAAGCTGCAAAAAGCTGCTTCGCCTTGCCGAAGCTCGCTTCCTTTCTTGTTTTTAATTAAATTACACTTAGCGGCAAAATATAACGTCTGACAAAAAAATTATTTTTGACTAAAGGAAATAAATTACATTTTTTGCTTCTATATTTTCATGAGATTCAATTGGACACACGACTTTGTGAGGAATCTTAAGCTCCCCACAAACTTTGGTGCAGGATATTTGCATGGCAACAGTGAAGGAGGCGAGAATGCCACATGGGTCAAGAGCAACCAGGTCAAACTGTAAATAACGGACTTTGGACCCGAACAAAGCATAGACACCGTGAACTAACGATGTCGAGCTGGACATTTTACCCTTTGGATGAACGATCCCAAATCTTCTCTGAGCTAGACGCGCTTTTACTTAGCGAGTAAAATCTAAGAAATTATCACAAGAGCTTTGGCGTCAAAAATTAGTATTACTGTGGGATGCAATAGTTGTGTAACAAGGGGACCGTGCATTACTAATATTGGCTGCTCAAGGCATATGATGTATGAATAGTCGGTCCGATATGATGTATGAATAGTCGGTCCGATTAAATAAATGAACCTCTGGAGATTTCCAGTCTTTTACTAGTTCTTCTGGTTCCCAAAGAAGAACCACGTCTGACTTGCTGGACCGACCGGATAAAGTGCATATACTAAATGGATGAAAGGTTAAATATTCAGAGTACAGACACTCACGAATTAAACGTTAGAAGGAAAGTTAAATTTCATTAAAATCGGACGACTATAGCATATAGCTCCCAGTGGAACAATCGGAAAAATAAATTTAAAAACATTATAACTTTTCTGTTTTTATATTTGTATTTAGCTCTTCGGCATAAAGTAATGGTTAAATATTTCAGAATTACGGTTTAAATTTCATCTAAATCGGACGACTTTATCATATAGGTCCCATACGAACATTCGGATATTCCATTCAAAAAAATTATGACCTTGCTGTTCTTAATTTTTTTTTTATTTCTTCGACATATGATAATGGATAAATATTTCAGAATTACGGTTTAAATTTCATCAAAATCGGACGACTATAACTTTAAACTCCCATAAAAACAATAAAAATGTTAAAAACAATTAAAAAATTTAACTTTTTTATTTTGTAATTTTTTTTAAGTTTTGTTGACTAATTAATAATTTTACAGTTCAGAACTACGCTTTTAATTATATTAAAATTGCAAAACGAAATCATAAAGCTGGCAAAGGAACTATGAAATAATTGAGCTTCAAATCATCATAACTATAATGTTTTTAAACATATACGCAAGTCAATCATAATTTTAATGTTTTCAAGAATATTTAATTTTTGCAAAGCTGCAAGGGTGTACGAACTTCGCCTTGCCGAAGCTCGCTTCCTTTCTTGTTTTTAATTAAATTACACTTAGCGGCAAAATATAACGTCTGACAAAAAATTATTTTTTACTAAAGGAAATAAATTACATTTTTTTCTTCTATATTTTCATGAGATTCAATTGGACACACGACTTTGTGAGGAATCTTAAGCTCCCCACAAACTTTGGTGCAGGATATTTGCATGGCAACAGTGAAGGAGGCGAGAATGCCACATGGGTCAAGAGCAACCAGGTCAAACTGTAAATAACGGACTTTGGACCCGAACAAAGCATACACACCGTGAACTAACGTTGTCGAGCTGGACATTTTACCCTTTGGATGAACGATCCCAAATCTTCTCTGAGCTAGTCGCGCTTTTACTTAGCGAGTAAAATCTAAGAAATTATCACAAGAGCTTTGGCGTCAAAAATTAGTATTACTGTGGGATGCAATAGTGGTGTAACAAGGGGACCCTGCATTACTAATATTGGCTGCTCAAGGCATATGATGTATGAATAGTCGGTCCGATTCAATAAATGAACCTCTGGAGATTTCCCGTCTTTTTACTGTTACTTCTGGTTCCCAAAGAAGAACCACGTCTGACTTGCTGAGCCGATCGGATAAAGTGCATATACTAAATGGATGAAAGGTTAAATATTCAGAGTATAGAAACTCAAGAATAAAAATTTAGAAGGAAAGTTCCCTGTACCTTGTAAAAATGCGAGCGTGTTTTTTGAAGGGCAAGCAAACCAATTCTATGTCTTAACGATATAACAAACTACATTGTGAAGTTGTCTGTGGTTCAATTTGTTCAGCCTTACGTCTACAGTTTACGGGGATATCGAGGAGTTGATTAGGAACACCAAGCAAAAGAAAAACGAAACTTTTGATTGTTTTTATGAGACTATATCAGAATTAGTTAGTCAGCTACAAATTCCATGGACGCCGCCTAAATTAGAGCAACCTACGTCCCGAAGCTAAGAGAGATTTGTCGTTGTCAAAAAATATGTGAGGTCCCTAGGAGCACCCCCATAAAAAGTTATCACACATGCGCAGAAAAATTCCGTCGTCCATTATACGGTCTTTACACACACATGTATATATGTATATATGCAGACATAACCTCAAGCCAGAAGCTAGACCACAAAGCCCAAATCCCCAAAATTTAAAGGTGTTTAACCATTTTTTGTAGCAACACCACGGGAAAAAAAGTCCAGGAAAAATTCAAGAACATAATGGAGTGTGTAGTCAAGCAGAATCTTAATTGGTTTATCATAAATGAAACCTAATCTTAAATAGCTATATTTTGCGTCAAAGAAATCGGGATAAATAATGGTAAAAAAGCTTTCTTAGATTGTTTTCAAAAAATCGAGAGTTCTTAAGTTTTCTGTAACCCTATGTTGTGAGCTTAACATAATTATTCATTTTCTTTAAATACCTTTATTTGGATTGCCAATTTAATAATACATGCGTCCCGAATCTAACAAATCACTTATAATAAAGTTCACATATTTTTTGAGTCTAGTAAATTTACATGAACAGAATATATTTTAATTTAATTTTGAATTAAGTAAAAATATCTTACTAATCCTAATTAAACTAAAACAAACCAAATAAATTAGTATCGTACACTGAAAAGAACGCCATCGTCGAGTTAATTGCTTATAATTAATTTGTTGATTGCTTATATGGGAGCTGTATGATATATTCGTCCAATAAGGCTCGATACTACTTTTGGAAAAGTTGTATGCAGATAGCTTCATAACAGACGGACGCACAGACTCACATGGCTATATATAATTAAAAATCTTGAACTATAAGTTTAGTTTTTTTAAAAATAAATGTTTAATAGTACTGGTGAAAGTCAAATTTTCGCTTTCTTTGTACTGAATATCTTTACAATCAAAAAAAAACCATTTTAAAACTTTCCTTTTCTTCATCGTTTAAGTGTTCTAATCTGAACTGATAGCATTCTCTTATTTCATTGTTGATAGCATAATTGTTTTCATTTGAATGACGCTGAGGAGTTGTCGAATTGTTCGAGTTCGAATAATTGTTGTAATGAATACAGTTTCTTGACTGAAAATTGGAATTTGTTCTATTGTTATTGGTTATATTGTATTATACTCCCCCCGGTGGAAGATGGACGGTTCCAAAAAATGGGATTCGATGGGCAGAGCGGCTAGTTTGGTGACGGCCCTTTTGGTCCCTCAGCCACTCTAACAACGCCGTTCTTTCCGGGTATGACTTCATGGACTCAAGCTGCCATTTCATCGGTGGAAGGTTGTCCTCCTGAAGCAATACAACACAACCGATTTGGATGTTGGATGTTTTAATCCGCCATTTGCTTCGTTCTTGGACAGGCTCAAATACTCTCTGCTCAATCTTTTCCAGAAGTGCTGCTGCATTTGTGTTATTCTTTGCCAACTGCTTAACCGGCCTTCGCGAAGATGAGTGACGTCAGACTCAGGAAACCTTGTGTAGCTGGAACCTTTTAGGAAATGCGCTGGCGTTACAACCTCAAAATTTTCAGCATTTTCTGAAATTTGACAAAGCGTACGGGAATGGCAGAAATTTCATATGCAAGAGTTCTCAATTCATCAAGGGCTAAGATGGCTGTACCGACAACTCGGTAGAAGTGAAATTTCGCCGATTTTACAGCCGCATCCCATAGACCACCGGCGGTGAGATCCTGGACGACTTCCAAGTGCGCAGCCTTCGTCAAAAAGCAGACAAAGACGGTGATGTAGCACTTGTGGAATGCTTTGTTCCCGGTCTCTGACTTGTAATAGAACGGTCCACAATAGTCCACTTCTATGGTGTGAAATGCTGGGTAAGGCTGAACTCGATCTGCTGGCAGGCTACCCATCATGATAATAGACGATAATCGCCCTGGAGACCGGATGATCCTTGGGTAACAATATTTTGAAGCCTTCCACCAACCGGAAGTAAACCCTCAGAGCTAAGTATTGGACTCAGAGAAATCAGCTCGCTCTTCGGAGGTCAAGGTTTGCCTTGGCGAACCACCATCATACTCCACCACTATGTGAACCTTTTGAAGGCTCCTTAAAAGCAGAACGGTTCCGAAGCTGATCTCGTTAACGGTAAGATGGACGGTTAAAGGTAATTATTTGGCTATGCAATTTGAAATGAATTGATAAATGTACTCGAAAACGCGCTGGAGCACTATTTATTGGGTTAGATTGATTTTGATTTGAATGACGCTGAGGAGTTGTCGAATTGTTTGAGTTCGAATAATTGTTGTAGTAAATATAGTTTCTTGACTGACAATTGGAATTTGTTCTATTGTTATTGTTTATACTCCCCCCGTTTGAAGATGCACGATTCCAAACAAATGGGATTCGATGGGCAGAGCGGTTAATTTGGTGACGGCCCTTTTTGTAGGACCTTTAGCTGTCCGGACCACAGCTACTCTAACAACGCCGTCCTTTCCGGGTTTGACTTCAAGCTTTCAAACTTCTGTACGGAATGGTGAGGCAAGAAAAATTGTGGTACCGCTGGATCCCTTAATGTGAGAGACATGACATCCCTCCAGAAACTATCCAAACAAGCTTGGTGTTTTGAAGCGTGGTCAAGGTGCTATCAAAATGAATTTTCCCTTTAGCGATTATTTCATAGAACAGACCAGCGCCAATTTAAAGATCAATTAGTTGTTATTGGTTGAAATGAGGGTCAGCTAGCGAAATGTTTTTTGGCATCCCCCATCCTGTAGTATTTAAGTTGATGGGTTACAACAGCTGCGAATGACGCACGATAGCTTGCATGCCGTGATTGCTCCAGAATATCGACTGCCTTATCAAAGTTCATGGAAGATTCCCCATCCCAGAAATAAGTGTGTCCGATTGTTTAAGTTTCAAATAAAGTTGGCTAGGTAGGCGCATAGTTACAAAGTTTAACTGAGAAGCTGAATCTAATATTGCTCGGCAAGGCATAAATACACCAACTCTATTTTTTACGTAGATTATAGCAGTTGGAAGCAGCACGTAATTCATTGGTATTGTTTTTAAGGTTTGTAGTGGAGAGTGCGTTGTGATAATGGAGATGAGCATGACACTAGTGATGATGAAGTCGATGGTAATAGCTGAGAGCTTATAGATGGGTCTGATGATGGAGATGAAACTGAGGTCGATGGTATTGTTGCCTCTGGCATAATGTGCAGCTATGAGTGGTGCTTCATGCGACAATTTTTACAATGAGTTGACTTATATTGCTGCAATCGAAGATTGGGACTCAAGCTTAAAATCGGGAGCATTTTAGCAAATAAAGATCTCTAGCATCGCAAAATAGGCAAATTGAATGTTTTGAGTTAATAGCAGACGTAATCAGTACACTTGGGTTATATCTATGCATGCTTTTTCCCACCTGATGGTGTGGTGTTTGAATTACCACAGCTTGTTTCAAGTTTTCCATCATCCTGCACCTCTTCTCTAAGAACGACTACATAGCAGCCCAGATAGATAGCTCAGAAATTGACAAATCTTCTTCTCATTTTTCACGGGTCCTTTAATCCAGCTTGTGTCACGATATGAATGAGAAATCCATCCAGAATTTTTTGTGTAGAGGCCAGGGTACGGATTGCTCGAAGATGCGAATTCATCCAACCGCTGAGCTCCCGAAGACCCTTAGCTGATCCCTTCTCGACACCTTTTAAACCGAATATTGCCTTAACGTGTGCCTGAAAGTGTAAAACTTTATTATCAAATCGATTAAAAGGTAAATTTAGAGCCTTTTTATAATTTTCATTTAAGGGCTCGAGCGATCGTATGGTTTCCAAAGCCACACCGCCTAAAGAAGACCTCAAATATTGTAATTATTCAATATCACTCATCATTTCCAAGATAGATTAAAAATTTTTATTTCATAGTCAATATTTTTTTTTTATATAAATATATCACGTGTGGCCATACGAAACAATAACCATAATGAAAAAAAAAATTAATTAAAATCATGAACAAAAAAAAAAAAACATTAAAAAAAAAATTGCTTTAAATAATATAATTTCTTAAATTTTATAAAATCCATAATTAAATTGGAAAACAACTTTATTATATTTAGTTATTTTTCAAAAGGAGGGAGAGCACCCATTGTACCAAGAGTACAATGTTGCAGTGTTTACATATTTCAAAGTCCTGGACACAAACCCAAGTGGCCGAAATACGAACCGATCGCTTTGCCTTGGCCCGCATACAGAAAGTGCAGGTGTTAGCATGACGAGCGGACCTCATGTATGTGCATATACCTCCGCGCTCCAGCCTAAGTGAGCATAACTATATACTTAAGAATACATAGCCGTCTCTCCGCTGCCGGTGTTGGCAACGCAGTTACGAGACTAAGACATCTTTAGCTTCTAAGTCAATTTGTAAAAAACAAGAAACTCCTAAGAGCTGGAGGACAGACTACAAAAGCCGATGAAAAAATAAAACAACAACCGAAGTGAGTAGAGTGTGATGTGTACTAAACGCAGTGGTATGGTGAAGAAATTTAAAGCCAGAAGGGCTGAATTAACTAAGCTACTAAATAGCGGAAGTAAACTGAACTGGAACAACTCCGTAAAAATACACGATCAAGTCGAGCATATAAAAAATCTAATAATTGAAAGAAAAAGTCAATTTATTAGCCTTTTGTTACTGTAATTGAGATCGCACGATATATAAAGTTAAGAAAATTTAAAGTTTTATAAAGTAATATACATTCAAGTTTTAAATACCACCTGTGTACAAGATAACTAAATTTAAATGAAGTTCATATTTTTCCCTAATATATTTAGTAAATAAGCAATTATTATAATGCCTGAGTAAACAAACATATAATTCACTCCATGCTAGCCCGAGAGCCGTCGTAGAGTCAGTTTTTTTGAAGTGCTTTGGCCATGGTAAAGTGGCCTGATAACATCTAGAGGCGTGTAATGTGGGAAGTGCTTACTTTATCCGTCTGTCTGTTTGCTTTGCTATCTCTTTTCCGGCCGAAATTGGCTCGTTGCCTGTTTGCACGCGATACATTTTAATTGTTAAAGATATTTAAGAGCACCCGTAAGCTGCAGCCTCTCAAGAACACCACGACATTCGCTGACGAGTTAGAGCCGGATTTTAACGCGTGCATGGCTAACAGTACCATCAGCTTAACGTTGTTTGTTACAGATGAAATATGCGAAGATGCACTTAGATATTGATCGCTATGTGATTGGTGATCCTACACCGGATTCACGTTTATGTGGGGAGGTTCTGCCTTTCCTTGGGCATCGAAGAAGCACAAATCTATCGAACTAAGCAGCACAGAAACGGTATACGTGGCGATGTTGGAGACCCAAAAAGTCAATTAATTTAAGTAAACTTATTAATGAAATGAAATTGATTTTGGTCTTCAACCAGTATTAATACATGCCAAAGTCTTAAGCGCAATTAGTCGTGTAAAAAATCCAGAAGCGAGCATATAGATATAATGTATAATCACATAAGGAAAGGCTATGACGAAAAACTTATTTATTTTTAAATGTTAGGAGACATAGTTACAAATAATTAGAAAAGATAGATCATATGAAACGAACTTGAATTAAATTCCTTGGACTACAATAATGTTAAGTTGCCAGTATTGATGAGGATTTGGCCGTTTTAGCACGAGATTTTATGTACGGCAACCCTGCCTAGTTAAGGTTATTCGTTATTCTTAACCTCGTAGCAAACAGTCGCGAATGAAATTCAATACCAAATGCTTTGTCGAAACGGATGGGACGACTATAGCATAGCTCCCATAGGAACAATCGGAATAATAAATAAAAAAAATTAAAACTTTGCTGCTTCTTAATTTTTATTTTAGTTCTTCGACATTTAGTATGGTTAAATATTTCAGAATTACGGTTTAAATTTCATTAAAATCGGACGACTATAGCATATAGGACCCATAGGAACAATCGGAAAAATATATTTAAAAACATTATAACTTTGATGTTTTAAAATTTGTATTTAGCTATTCGGCATAAAGTAATGGTTAAATATTTCAGAATTACGGTTTAAATTTCATCAAAATCTGACGACTATATCATATAGGTCCCATACGAACAATCGGAAAAATTAATTCAAAAAAATTATGACTTTGCTGTTTTTTAATTTTTTTTTATTTCTTCGACATATGATAGATTAATATTTCAGAATTACGGTTTAAATTTCATCAAAATCGGACGACTATAACATTAAACTCCCATAAAAACAATAAAAATATTAAAAACAATTAAAAAAATTTAACTTTTTATTTTGTAATTTTTTTTTAAGTTTTTGTTGACTAATTAATATTTTTGACAGTTCAGAATTACGCTTTTAATTATATTAAAATTGGAAAACGAAATCATAAAGCTGGCAAAGGAACTATGAAATAATTGAGCTTCAAATCATCATAACTATAATGTTTTTAAACATATACGCAAGTCAATCATAATTTTAATGTTTTCAAGAATATTTAATTTTTGCAAAGCTGCAAGGGTGTACGAACTTCGAATTGCCGAAGCTCGCTTCCTTTCTTGTTTTTAATTAAATTACACTTAGCGGCAAAATATAACGTCTGACAAAAAAATTATTTTTTACTAAAGGAAATAAATTACATTTTTTTCTTCTATATTTTCATGAGATTCAATTGGACACACGACTTTGTGAGGAATCTTAAGCTCCCCACAAACTTTGGTGCAGGATATTTGCATGGCAACAGTGAAGGAGGCGAGAATGCCACATGGGTCAAGAGCAACCAGGTCAAACTGTAAATAACGGACTTTGGACCCGAACAAGCATACACACCGTGAACTAACGTTGTCGAGCTGGACATTTTACCCTTTGGATGAACGATCCCAAATCTTCTCTGAGCTAGTCGCGCTTTTACTTAGCGAGTAAAATCTAAGAAATTATCACAAGAGCTTTGGCGTCAAAATTAGTATTACTGTGGGATGCAATAGTGGTGTAACAAGGGGACCCTGCATTACTAATATTGGCTGCTCAAGGCATATGATGTATGAATAGTCGGTCCGATTCAATAAATGAACCTCTGGAGATTTCCCGTCTTTTTACTGTACTTCTGGTTCCCAAAGAAGAACCACGTCTGACTTGCTGAGCCGATCGGATAAAGTGCATATACTAAATGGATGAAAGGTTAAATATTCAGATTATAGAAACTCAAGAATAAAACGTTAGAAGGAAAGTTCCCTGTACCTTGTAAAAATGCTAGCGTGCTTTTTGAAGGGCAAGCAAACCAATTCTATGTCTTAACGATATAACAAACTACATTGTGAAGTTGTCTGTGGTTCAATTTGTTCAGCCTTACGTCTACAGTTTACGGGGATATCGAGGAGTTGATTAGGAACACCAAGCAAAAGAAAAACGAAACTTTTGATTGTTTTTATGAGACTATATCAGGATTAGTTAGTCAGCTACAAATTCCATGGACGCCGCCTAAATTAGAGCAACCTACGTCCCGAAGCTAAGAGAGATTTGTCGTTGTCAAAAATATGTGAGGTCCCTAGGAGCAACCCCATAAAAAGTTATCACACATGCGCAGAAAAATTCCGTCGTCCATTATACGGTCTTTACATACACATGTATATGTCGGAACATCGAGTTCCTCAATGAATTCTGCGGCGTTGCGAGCCGTGCGCTTTCTCGGCTGTGACATTTCGTAACCTTTCGTAATCGCACCTCGATCGAGACTGTCCGATCTATCCATCAGAACTCCCTTTTATACAGCTCAAATTGGTCAAAATCCTCTTGTTCACATACTTTTCCAAATACCATATGGCCGTCTCTTTTACTCGTACCATGTCACACCGAGACTGCACATAACAGAAATCCGTTAGGCTCAACGCAACACTTACACACAGAAACTCATATAAAGAAAGGAATGCGAAGGGAGGAATAAAAACAACGAGTGGCATTCATAACAAATTCTAAGTAAAAGTGTATTTCCAAGTAAGTCAGCATTTCATGTTAATTCTTATTTTAAAAGCATAATACCACGAAAACAAAACTAAGATCCGACACGGCCATCCTGATATTCACACGTCCTCGTGTGTTACAAACTTTAAAGAAAATACTAAGAGTAATTAGAAGGTACCGCTCAATAGGAAACGATCATCAAAATAATAAAACGTATTAATACGTCGCTCGTTGTTACTTTTTCCAATAGTTACTAGTTAATTAGATTATTCGTTTGCAAAGAGCCTTTACTAGAAATCGATTCCCAAAGATTTTAATACCATCTACAACAAACACACCACTCAGGTTTCCACCACTAATTAGGCGCCTCACCATAGCCAGGTGAATACATGACCATGTACCTACGGCAACCTAGTGGCTAGAGTTGATCTTAGTGTATGATTGTATAGAATTTCGCATTAAAATCCATCAATGCCACATCCTAGTTAGAATCCTCTAACTGACTCTCGACGTCGCCTTCCACGTCGCTTGCTTCATTGGAATCCACCAATAAGCTATCATCATTTTCTATTCTCTCATTACATACATCTAACTCTCTGGAATCTCTTCAATAGGCATTTTTCTTAAAGCTTCGTGCGCGTATTTATACGTTCGTTTATTAGTTTGTGATTTTAGAACACAGCGGTCACCTTCAAGTAACTCTGACATTAAAATTGGGCCTTTAAACCTACTATCTAATTTGGTCTGATGCCTCTCTTCGTTTTTAAGCAAAATATAATCACCAATTCTAAAACTTTTAACTTTACATTTGTTTTTATCAAATCTTTTCTTTTCATATTTACCATTATTTTCCATATTTACTTTTCTACTTTTTTTTTTTCTAACAGTGCTTAAATCTACTTTGTTATTTTCTTCACAGAGGGGCAAAATATTAAAAAGTCCCGCTTCAATTCCAATTAATAGTTCTAGAGGGCTTGCTATCGTAATTTGATTTACAGTGGCCAAATCTTCTCAAAGTTCTTCAATTTGAATTCCTTAAATAATGGATAAAGTTTCTTCATCTCGTTGCTGCTCAACAAGCAACCAATTGTCCGATATTTTGGCCATCGAAACGCATTTGTTTTCAGGACTAGGATACGATTTAGTAGTTACCTTTGGTGGCAACGGAATTAAAAACATCTACGTGGCCAGTTTTGCACCAGGTACATATTTTATATCAAAATCAAATATCTGCATATAGGCCCACCAACGTTGTACTTTTAGTGTAAGGCTTATTTTATTTCACATTCCGTAAATACATCAAATGTCGGCCGTGTAAATAGTGTCGATAATGTTTCATAGTGTTTAACACGGCCAGTTTTTCTAACTCGTAAGAGTGGTAACGTGATTCAGTTGCGGATGTTTGTTTACTGAAATATTCAATTACCCTATGTTTATGTCGATCTTATGGAGTAATATTGCACCGTAGCGTCAGTGTGAAGTTCGAGGTTATATTGGGGGTCAAAAAATTAAAAGCACCGGCTTATCAGTTAAAATTTCAATAATTTTTTTTGCACTTCCCATGGTCGCTTTTCTTTTCGAATACTTTATTGTTACAGGTAAGGGCGTACAACGGCTTAATTATTTCAGAAAATTTTGGGACGAATTATCGAAAGTATGACGCCAAACCGATAAACTGCCTTACTTGTGCAACTGACTGCGGAAGGGGTAGATTGAACAAAGCATGTACCTTTCGCGGTTTGGGTCTAACTTCGCCATCTTTGATTTGAAAACCTAAATAAACCACGCTTGTTTTTTAAAAAGGAACATTTCGCTATATTAAATGAAAAACCAGCTTGTGATTATAGGCTCAGAACAGTTCTTAATCTTTCAAATGCTTCTTCTTGAGTACTAGAGGTTATTAAGATGTCGTCCATATAAACTATGACGTATGAATTTGCCAGCTCACCTAACGCCTTAATTACCGCCCTTTGCAACACAGGTACCGCATTCTTAAGTCCGAAAGGCATTGTTAAGAACTTAAATTGACCCTCTGGTGTAACGAATGCTGTACGTTCAACTGAGTTTGGATTAATCGGAATCTGGTGATAACCGCTTGCCATATCCAAACACGTAAAATACTTTACCCCACCTAATCTAGCAATCTGATCATTTATAAGAGGCAAGGGAAACTTTTCTGCCACCGTGTTCGAATTTAACCCGCAATAGTCTACACAGAGTCGGTCAGATCCGTCTTTCTTTTTTACCAGAACCATCGGACTAGCAAATGGAGAAGAGCTAGGAAGGATGATATTAGCTTGTAGTAATTAATTTATTCTTTTTCTCACTATTTTTTTTTCCTCGATACTGAGTCTGTATGGCCGCCTATGGATGCTCTTATTTGGATTACTTAATCAAATATGAAATTCTGTGGTAGCACTCGACTTTTAGGGAATCCATCTATAAGCGTCCGAGAATTCATTCAAAATGCACAACAAGCTTGACTTATTTACACCATCCAAACCAGTATTGATATTTGAACAATTTCAACTATTAATCGAAGCAGAACAGGTATTTATAGATACAGTTTTAAACAGTTTAAATTATCGATCGTTATTGATACGCCAAAGCACTGACTTAGAATTTCGCGGACAATTATACTACTATAATTAATATAACTATCTTGAACAACATACAGAATAATTTCAAGCGTGTACTCGCTGATCGTGACATTAGATAATATTTGTAACGTACTAGTTACCGTATTATTTCATATCCCTCTTCAGCTAACAACATTATTGGTTCGTGTGCCGGAAAGCTGTTGGGATACCGATTCTTTTACGAGGGAGCACTCTGCTCCAGAATCAAAGCAAAATGGATACGACTCACCGGATGATGTCAAAGTGCTTATTGGTCCTGATAAGTTACACAAGTTAATACGCTTTTCTTCTGATTTGCCCATGGATTTGTGATGATAGACGTCCAAGGCAAGCCGATGCAATATGTCCTAGATTGTTTTCACTTCTTTGTGGTTCTGCATTTTTCACTGCTCTTATCACTTCTATCATGCTTCGGTGTTGCATTTCTAGAAGTGCACAAACGCGATCATTGGACTGAATTTGGGGTGTAGGCGATCCCACTTCTGATGTCGGAACATCGAGTTCCTCAATGAATTCTGCGGCGTTGCGAGCCGTGCGCTTTCTCGGCTGTGACATTTCGTAACCTTTCGTAACCGCACCTCGATCGAGACTGTCCGATCTATCCATCAGAACTCCCTTTTATACAGCTCAAATTGGTCAACATCCTCTTGTTCACATACTTTGCCAAATACCATATGGCCGTCTCTTTTACTCGTACCATGTCACACCGAGACTGCACATAACAGAAATCTTTTAGGCTCAACGCAAAACTTACACACAGAAACTCATATAAAGAAAGGAATGCGAAGGGAGGAATAAAAAGCAACGAGTGGCATTCATAACAAATTCTGAGTAAAAGTGTATTTCCAAGTAAGTCAGCATTATTATATATGTATATATGCAGACATAACCTCAAGCCAGAAGCTAGACCACAAAGCACAAATCCCCAAAATTTAAAGGGGTTTAACCATTTTTTGTAGCAACACCACGGAAAAAAAGTCCAGGAAAAATTCAAGAACATAATGGAGTGTGTAGTCAAGCAGAATCTTAATTGGTTTATCATAAATGAAACCTAATCTTAAATAGCTATATTTTGCGTCAAAGAAATCGGGATAAATAATTTTAGATTGTTTTCAAAAAATCGAGAGTTCTTAAGTTTACTGTAACCCTATGTTGTGAGCTTAACATAATTATTCATTTTCTTTAAAACCTTTATTTGGATTGCCAATTTAATAATACATGAGTCCCGAATCTAACAAATCACTTATAATAAAGTTCACATATTTTTTGAGTCTAGTAAATTTACATGAACAGAATATATTTTAATTTAATTTTGAATTAAGTTAAAATATCTTACTAATCCTAATTAAACTAAAACAAACCAAATAAATTAGTATCGTACACTGAAAAGAACGCCATCGTCGAGTTAATTGCTTATAATTAATTTGTTGATTGCTTATATGGGAGCTGTATGATGTATTCGTCCAATAAGGCTCGATACTACTTTTGGAAAAGTTGTATGCAGATAGCTTCATAACAGACGGACGCACAGACTCACATGGCTATATATAATTAAAAATCTTGAACTATAAGTTTAGTTTTTTTAAAATAAATGTTTAAAAGTACTGGTGAAAGTCAAATTTTCGCTTTCTTTGTACTGAATATCTTTAGAATCAAACAAAACCATTTTAAAACTTTCCTTTTCTTCATCGTTTAAGTGTTCTAATCTAACCTGATTACATTCTCTTAGTTCATTGTTGATAGCATAATTAACGGATTAGTTCTCTGATAGAGGTCGATCAAGGCATTTTAATGCGGTCTTGTCCTCTTCAGTCTCTTCATTGATATACCTCATTTTATACTTTCTGCCTCCCAATGTTACTGTTTCTTTATCGTAATCTATTATAGCTTTACTTGGTGCTAGATATTTTCTACCTAACAAAATGTCATAATTATCTGAAAAATTGTGTAAATAAAATTTCTGTTTGGATGGGCAAATTACTTTTGGCTTAACTGTTACACTGGTATCTAATTTAACCGGTCCGTTTATTGTATAAACTTTCCATGTTTCAATTGTTGCTTTGTTATCTGTAAAGTTCCTTTTCATTATGTTGATAGATGACCCCGAATCTGTCATTCTTTTAAAGTATTTATTATTAATAACCATTTTTATATAGGGGCACTGTCTTCTGAGTCCGAGAAAGTTTGATGAAAATTTACGTCCATCCTTTTTTCCGCTCTGGCTTTCCTTTTGTCTTTTATTTGAAGTTTATGGTTCGAAATTCCATGGATTTTGGATAGGGACCTTGAACTAATGAATTTCTACCTTCTTGGTAGCTAAACTGATTATTTGTGCTAGATTGTTTTGATTTGAATGAGGCTGAGGAGTTGTCGAATTGTTTGAGTTCGAATAATTGTTGTAATGAATACAGTTTCTTGACTGAAAATTGAAATTTGTTCTATTGTTATTGTATATATTATATTATACTCCCACCGTTGGAAGATGGATGGTTCCAAACAAATGGGATTCGATGGGCAGAGCGGCTAGTTTGGTGACGGCCCTTTTGGTACCTCAGCTACTCTAACAACGCCGTTCTTTCCGGGTATGACTTCATGGACTCAAGCTGCCATTTCATCGGTGAAAGGTTGTCCTCCTGAAGCAATACAACACAACCGATTTGGATGTTGGATGTTTTTATCCGCCATTTGCTTCGTTCTTGGACAGGCTCAAATACTCTCTGCTCAATCTTTTCCAGAAGTGCTGCTGCATTTGTGTTATTCTTTGCCAACTGCTTAACCGGCCTTCGCGAAGATGAGTGACGTCAGGCTCAGGAAACCTTGTGTAGCTGGAACCTTTTAGGAAATGCGCTGGCGTTACAACCTCAAAATTTTCAGCATTTTCTGAAATTTGACAAAGCGGACGGGAATGGCAGAAATTTCATATGCAAGAGTTCTCAATTCATCAAGGGCTAAGATGGCTGTACCGACAACTCGGTAGAAGTGAAATTTCGCCGATTTTACAGCCGCATCCCATAGACCACCGAGATCCTGGACGACTTCCAAGTGCGCAGCCTTCGTCAAAAAGCAGACAAAGACGGTGATGTAGCACTTGTGGAATGCTTTGTTCCCGGTCTCTGACTTGTGATAGAACGGTCCACAATAGTCCACTTCTGTGGTGTGAAATGCTGGGTAAGGCTGAACTCGATCTGCTGGCAGGCTACCCATCATGATAATAGAAGATAATCGCCCTGGATGATCCTTGGGTAACAATATTTTGAAGCCTTCCACCAACCGGAAGTAAACCCTCAGAGCTAAGTATTGGACTCAGAGAAATCAGCTCGCTCTTCGGAGGTCAAGGTTTGCCTTGGCGAACCACCATCATACTCCACCACTATGTGAACCTTTTGAAGGCTCTGTTGAGAATACCAAAAGTCACACTTATACATATACACATGGTGTGTGTGTGGGAAGGGGATGAACAATGAAGATCTCAGAGAGAGGCAAAGCCCTCTCCTCTCTTTGTTCTCTCCCTCTCTTTCAAAGAACGTTTTTGTTTCCTTTTGTATGCACATGCGTACCCTTGCCACTTACTTGAAGACAACGAGAGCGTGCGGTTGTGAGGTTTGAGGTTTTTGAAAGTGCACTTAAACAATTTGGATTTCAGAATCTAGAAGTAGACCGATGTATATATATTTTAAATAAGGGAGATATAAGTAAAAATATATATATATTATTATACGTTGACGATGTGGTAATTGCCACCAGTAATTCCGAAAGTATGTCTAAATTTAAAACTTATCTTTCAAGTACGTTTCAAATGACTGACTTATGTGAAATACGACATTTCCTTGGTATAAAAATTGATCGAAAAGATGATCAAATTTGTCTCAGTCAATCTGCATATATTAAAAATGTCTTAAAGAAATTCAATATGGAAGATTGCAATCCAGTTAGTACCCCTCTTCCAAGCAAACTAAATTATGAGGACTTGCAAGCTGAAGAATCATGTGAAGCACCATGTAGGAATTTAATTGGCTGTTTAATGTACATAATGTTGTGTACACGTCCGGATTTGAGTACATCAATTAGTATCTTAAGCCGGTATACTAATAATAATAACAAAGAATTATGGCAATGTCTTAAACGAGTTTTAAGATACCTAAAAGGAACTGTTGACTTAAAGTTATCGTTCAAAAGGAATCTTAAAGTGGATAATATTCTTATAGGGTATGTCGATTCTGATTGGGCTGGAAATGAGACTGATAGGAGAAGTACTACAGGATATATATTTAAAATGTTTGGAAATTGTTCAATATCCTGGAGTACTATGAAACAAAAATCAGTTGCTGCTTCATCTACCGAAGCCGAATATATGGCCTTATTTGAAGGTGTTAGAGAAGCATTATGGCTAAAGTCATTAATAAATGAAATTAAATTAAAATTAACTGGCCCAATAGATATTTTTGAAGACAACCAAGGTTGTATTAGTATAGCCAATAATCCTACTTGCCACAAGAGATCTAAGCACATAGATATCAAATATCATTTTACCAGGGAACAAATTGAAAACAAACCAATCTGTGTCAAGTATATTTCTACAGATTTCCAATTGGCTGATATTTTAACGAAGCCACTACCAACAGCTAGGTTCACTGCACTGCGAGACCAAATGGGGCTAACTGGACCTTCACCCTGAACCTTTATATGGAGTTTTTGCTGATTTATAATTCACCATTAAACCAAGCCAAACTGGATCTCTTGGAATATATATATATATTTAACAATAATCAAACCAAAATAATTTCTAGTCTAACCATTACTGTTTATATAAGCGAATCTTGTTAATTTATGTTTTTGAATGATCTGATTGGGTTTTACTGGGTTTCCCCAATTCTTTGCAGCAATGCTGGATCAGAAAAAAAAAAAGAGTCCCCAGAGAAGAAAAAAAAAAAAAAAAAAAAAAATATTACAACCATTTGAAAATGCACAAACTCGTCAGAAAATTATCTTTTGTTATTCCTTAAATTGTATCAGTGTAACTTTTGAGGTGGCGTGTTGAGAATACCAAAAGTCACACTTATACATATACACATGGTGTGTGTGTGGGAAGGGGATGAACAATGAAGATCTCAGAGAGAGGCAAAGCCCTCTCCTCTCTTTGTTCTCTCCCTCTCTTTCAAATAACGTTTTTGTTTCCTTTTGTATGCACATGCGTACCCTTGCCACTTACTTGAAGACAACGAGTGCGTGCGAGTGTTAGAGCAGACCAGCAACAAAAAATTCTGAGAAGCGCATAGCAACCGAAAAGAAGAACAGTTATTCTCGGAAGATGGAAAAGGGAAAGAGAAATATAACACCTTTTAACGGGGAAAAGTATTCCATATGGAAATTTAGAGTCAGGGCTTTGTTAGAGGAAAACGATTTGATAAAAGTAATTGATGAGGAACCAAGTGATAAGGAAAGTGAGGAAGTGAAGCGAGCAGAGAGAAATGCAAAGAGTCTTATAATTGAATACTTGAGTGACTCTTTTTTAGTGTTTGCCAACAATGGGAACTCGGCTAAGGAAATTTTTAAAAATTTGGATACTATTTACGAGCGTAAAAGTCTGGCATCTCAACTTTCATTACGCAAACAACTATTGTCTTTAAAATTGAAGGGTGATACTCCGCTAGTAAACCACTTTCGTTTATTTGATGATTTGGTTACTGAGTTAGTTGCGGCGGGAGCCAAGATAGATGAAATGGACAAAGTGTCCCATTTGCTTCTAACACTTCCAACTAGCTATGATGGGGTAATAACAGCGATAGAAACTCTATCTGAGAGCAATTTAACATTAGCCTTTGTAAAGACTCGGCTTCTAGATCACGAAATTAAACTAAAAGGTGCTGGCAAGGACACAAGTGCAAAAGTGTTGCAGGCTATAGGCAATCGAGAGCCTAGGGATAACACATACAAAAACAAAATAACAAAATTTGTGAAGAAACAATTTCAGAATAAGTCTAAGCCTAAGTTGAAGTGTTTTCATTGCGGCAAATTAGGCCATATAAAGAAAGACTGTTTCTCCTTAAAAAGGCAGGCAGGTGGCAACCAGAATGTTCATGTCCAGAGTAATGCTAGAGAGAGACAGGCTCAGATGGCAACAGCAACGCAGCCAGAACGCTCGTTTGCATTTATGATGAAATTAGCTAATTCCAGTGAAAAGATAGATGGCGTAGATTTTATATTAGATTCAGGGGCGTCAGATCACATAGTAAACGACATAACTCTGTTTTCCGAAGTATGAGAATATAAATCCAAGTGTGGCGATTGAGATTGCAAAGCGTGGAGAATTTGTGTATGCTACTGCGAAAGGACTAGTTAGCCTTAACAGTTCTGAAAAAAACATTACATTACAAAACGTGCTGTACTGCAAGGAAATCCCGCACAATTTACTATCCGTGAAGAAGATGCTAGATGCTGGAATGTCCGTCGAATTCAATCCGGATGGAATAAAAGTAATCAAAAATGGTAACTTGGCATTTGAAGGGATATGTAAATATAATGTACCGATTGTGAAATTTTATTTAAATAGTAAAGTATATACATCCAAAATTTTAAATGATGCAGAATATCGCTTGTGGCATGAAAGGTTAGGTCATATTAGTGTAGGAAAATTCTTAGAAATTAAACGAAACAGCTTGTTTGAAGATATTGAACTTATAAAAAACGTACAGCTAAATAGAAATGAATTATGTGAGGCATGTATTAACGGAAAACAATCTAGGCTAAAATTTGAAAAATCTAAAAACAAAGAAAATATTGACCGCCCATTGTTCGTAGTTCATTCTGATGTATGTGGTCCGATTACGCCCTCAACTATTGATAATAAAAACTACTATGTAGTATTTATTGATCAGTTTACACATTACTGTGTGACATATCTAATAACTTATAAATCAGACATGTTTTTGTATTCAAAGACTTTGTGGCAAAAAGTGAGGCTCATTTCAACTTAAAAATGGTAAATCTATATATTGATAATGGCAGGGAATACCTCTCTAATGAAATGCGTGAATTTTGTGTCGAAAAAGGTATCAGCTATCACTTAACGGTTCCTCATACCCCACAATTGAATGGTGTTGCAGAGCGGATGATTAGGACAATCACCGAAAAAGCTCGCTCTATGATTAACTGTACTAAACTTAATAAAAGTTTTTGGGGTGAAGCTGTTTTAACAGCAACTTATTTAGTTAATAGGTCCCCAAGTAGAGCTTTGGGAAATATAAGAAAAACACCATATGAGATGTGGCATAAAAAGAAGCCAATATTAAAATATTTAAAAATATTTGGATCGACTGTATACGCACTAAATAAAGTGCATAAGCGAAAATTTGATGACAAATCGATCAAGACTATACTCGTCGGGTATGAGCCAAATGGCTATAAATTGTGGAATGAGGAATCGAGAAAATTTGTGATAGCTAGAGATGTAGTGGTGGACGAAAAAAGCATAAAATCTATGACTTTAAATGAAAATGACTCTGTGGTAAAACATAATGATGTTAGCAGAAGTCATGATTCTCAAATTGGAGAGAATGAAGGAGTTAGTTTTTCCATCACAGGAAATGAATGAATCAATGGATTCAAAGTCTGGTGAAAACTCAAATGAAAATTCCACTTGTCTCGAGAATACCGATCCAGTAGTTGGAACTGGTGATAATATACAAGAAAATGAAAATCAACAAGTCAGACGCAGTGAGAGAAATAAAGATAAACCAAAATTATCATATAGATTTTTAGAAAAATGTCTTATGAATACCCAATTGTGTTTAAGTGATATTCCCAATACATATGAGGAAATTAAATTTCGCGATGACAGAACCTTGTGGGAGGAAGCCATTCAAGATGAACTAAATTCTCATTTTGTAAATAATACATGGTGCTTAGTGCAAAGGCCTATGGATAAAAACATAGTAGATTGCAAGTGGGTTTTTAGTTTAAAGCAAGACGAAAATGGTAATTTTCTAAAATATAAGGCAAGACTGGTAGCAAGGGGCTTTACCCAAGAATATATGATAGATTATGACGAGACCTTTGCACCTGTTGCACGAATTTCTAGTTTCAGATTTCTTTTAGCATTTTCTAATCAATATAATTTACTGATTCATCATATGGATGTAAAAACAGCATTTTTAAATGGAACTTTAAAGGATGAAATTTTATGAAGGTTCCAAAAGGTTTAAACCAGTATGATGGAAATAAAGTATGTAAACTAAATAAAGCTATTTATGGCCTTAAGCAAGCTGCGCGATGCTGGTTTGAGGTTTTTGAAAGTGCACTTAAACAATTTGGATTTCAGAATCTAGAAGTAGACCGATGTATATATATTTTAAATAAGGGAGATATAAGTAAAAATATATATATATTATTATACGTTGACGATGTGGTAATTGCCACCAGTAATTCCGAAAGTATGTCTAAATTTAAAACTTATCTTTCAAGTACGTTTCAAATGACTGACTTATGTGAAATACGACATTTCCTTGGTATAAAAATTGATCGAAAAGATGATCAAATTTGTCTCAGTCAATCTGCATATATTAAAAATGTCTTAAAGAAATTCAATATGGAAGATTGCAATCCAGTTAGTACCCCTCTTCCAAGCAAACTAAATTATGAGGACTTGCAAGCTGAAGAATCATGTGAAGCACCATGTAGGAATTTAATTGGCTGTTTAATGTACATAATGTTGTGTACACGTCCGGATTTGAGTACATCAATTAGTATCTTAAGCCGGTATACTAATAATAATAACAAAGAATTATGGCAATGTCTTAAACGAGTTTTAAGATACCTAAAAGGAACTGTTGACTTAAAGTTATCGTTCAAAAGGAATCTTAAAGTGGATAATATTCTTATAGGGTATGTCGATTCTGATTGGGCTGGAAATGAGACTGATAGGAGAAGTACTACAGGATATATATTTAAAATGTTTGGAAATTGTTCAATATCCTGGAGTACTATGAAACAAAAATCAGTTGCTGCTTCATCTACCGAAGCCGAATATATGGCCTTATTTGAAGGTGTTAGAGAAGCATTATGGCTAAAGTCATTAATAAATGAAATTAAATTAAAATTAACTGGCCCAATAGATATTTTTGAAGACAACCAAGGTTGTATTAGTATAGCCAATAATCCTACTTGCCACAAGAGATCTAAGCACATAGATATCAAATATCATTTTACCAGGGAACAAATTGAAAACAAACTAATCTGTGTCAAGTATATTTCTACAGATTTCCAATTGGCTGATATTTTAACGAAGCCACTACCAACAGCTAGGTTCACTGCACTGCGAGACCAAATGGGGCTAACTGGACCTTCACCCTGAACCTTTATATGGAGTTTTTGCTAATTTATAATTCACCTTTAAACCAAGCCAAACTGGATCTCTTGGAATATATATATATATTTAACAATAATCAAACCAAAATAATTTCTAGTCTAACCATTACTGTTTATATAAGCGAATCTTGTTAATTTATGTTTTTGAATGATCTGATTGGGTTTTACTGGGTTTCCCCAATTCTTTGCAGCAAATGCTGGATCAAAAAAAAAAAAAAAAGAGTCCCCAGAGAAGAAAAAAAAAAAAAAAATATTACAACCATTTGAAAATGCACAAACTCGTCAGAAAATTATCTTTTGTTATTCCTTAAATTGTATCAGTGTAACTTTTGAGGTGGCGTGTTGAGAATACCAAAAGTCACACTTATACATATACACATGGTGTGTGTGTGGGAAGGGGATGAACAATGAAGATCTCAGAGAGAGGCAAAGCCCTCTCCTCTCTTTGTTCTCTCCCTCTCTTTCAAAGAACGTTTTTGTTTCCTTTTGTATGCACATGCGTACCCTTGCCACTTACTTGAAGACAACGAGAGCGTGCGGTTGTGAAATAAAAATTAACTAAAAAGACAATTAAAGTGTTTTACTATTTGGCAAATCGGGCTGGTGTGTTCCTGGAATTTGTATATACATTAATTATATATATTCAATAAGTTTTTTAATAACCATCAATACTTTGAATTTTTTGTTTTTATCCTTATTATTTAAATAAGGCATTCTAAAAATGCCGCTCATTTATTTTGTAATTTAACAGTCGCTTGTGGGAAAAGAACTGGCAAATATGGTATGAATAATGTATTGCTCTGAACTACTCAAACATAGTGACAAACTCGTTAAGCCCAACTCCATATCGAGACAATGCATTTAATGGATTTGCACACTGGCTGCACCAAATCTTCGGCTAAGTCGTTGTTATTGCGTTCGCAAGATAAATGGGCTCCTTTGGCGTAGTCGTAGCCGAAGTCGCAGCAAGAGCAAGTAACCGTGGCCGAAACTGCAGCCGGACCCGTAGACACCCGGACCCGGACCCGGACCCGGACCCGGCGCCAAGGTAAACAAACATCACGGATTAACGGCGGACGCTGGTCAGAAGGCAACTGGAAACTGGGAACCATGGGTTTGGGTTTGAGTGTGGGCATGGGTGTGGGTCCGACATGGAGCGTGGCACGTGATGCTGCCGCCACTGTGTGTAGAGTGTGTACTGACTACTGCACACTGTACACCTTGCACTTGGCTGAGCGCCCAAAGTTGTTTACACATTTCGGAGCAGGACATAAGAGGCATGACAAAACATACGAGACAAACAAACAAAACACGCCGAAAAGCACAAAACTAAAGCTGTAAATAGTGGACCAGCAGCTCCAGAGTTGGAGTTGCTTTTTTTCAGCAGAAGAGCAAAGGAAACTTTCATAAAATAAGCACTGGGGATAAGGATGGAGAATTTAAATTCGTATTAAAAAGACTTGGGTTTCAAAATGGTTCACGAACAAATTGTCTATATTTTGATTGATTGTTTAATCATCAAGTTTTCACATAAAATAATAATGTTTACGTTTAAGTAAGACCCCTACATTTTATTGGATTTATCTTTGATGTTTTTGATATAAAAGCGAGGTTTCTAAAATATGTAATATTCAAAGGCTCTTGAACTTTGTGTGAATCTCTTTTCTGGGTTTTTGTTTACCTATTAAAGATTTTAAAAACATCAGTGTTAATAATCTTACACCAATCTATACAAAACAAATGTTCAGCTAAACACCATATCAAAATATAACTAGGAAATATTCGATTCAAGACTTTTATGACTAGTTACCTGAGTTACATCTAAAATAATTGTAGCAGGTTTCAAAGACACTGTCTTATTTGGTAATACTTTTCTCTCAGTGCTCTTGTCCGGCTTCAGCAACGGGCACTGACCAAAGTAACTAAAGTTGACTAAAAGCAGTTTATCGTCCTGCGCGGGGTCTTTGAAAGGAGGACAGTACGTGCAAGGTGCACGTGTATTTGGCACTTGGCCACGGCTGACTTGGCTTTTGCTTTGTCTCCGGCTCAGCTCCTTGTTCTTTTCGACTCGCGACTTTAAGACCGGCTAAGCAAGCTTTTGCGGCTTGCAGGAGTTTCTTGCTGCAGTTGCAGGACTGCGGAGCGGTGTAGCCCAGGCCAAGCCAAGCCAGGTGTCAAGTGGACGAGGTGGCAGCCAACTCGTTTTCCACTGCCACTCCAGCCATTTCCACTGCCAAGGCAGAACAAAAGCCTCGGCTGGCATAATGAGCTGCCGTTGGTGGCGTTTTGGAGCTCGCGTTTCCATGGAAATTTGCATTGCCTGCGAGTTGAAATGTCCAGGCAAAAGGATCGCTGATGGCTGTTGGATTTCTATGTTGGATTGCCATTGCTGCGTAGCCATTAGACAGCTCCTGGCAGCGTTTCCGCCTCACAGCCGCGGGACTTTAGACAAGTTTTCACGGCTGGCTGGGGGCTTCGGCCAGACAAATGCCAGGCGGCCACCGAAGGGGTAATAGAAATGTTCATTTCGTTGTTTTATGCCTATTTACGCTTCCAACAGGACATCCGGCAAAACAGGGCCGCAGCTAAGGCTACTTTTGCTCGAGATACACCATGAATAAAAAGTGCATTTTAATAATGAGGGACGTAACAGGACAACAAAAGGATTAAAAATGAGAACGCACAACAATATTTTATTTGAGGTGAATTAAAAGTCTCTTCTCTAAATATCAAATATTTTTATTTAAAAAATTATAATAAATATTTAAATGAAATAAATTTTAATTAAAATAAAATAATACTAAAAATAACGAACCGAAGTTTTTTTTTATTAAATGTACTTTTTCTATTAATCCACTTACTAATTGTAGATCCAAGCTTGAATTTCTAAGAATTTTTGCATCGCCCTCGTATATTTTATAGTCTTTCATTTTTGAATTACTATAATTCGAGCTGTTAGGCCCCAGCAATTATTTTATTCGAGTGTAGGCCGGCTTTCCGCTTTGACTTGTGCCGTCGCTTGAAATTTCTCACACGTTCCAATTACATACGACTACGGCTCGACGGCACTACACTACTACGGCGGGATCCAGGAAAATAATAGCGTGCAAAGGAGCTACTTCATCGTTCGGCGGAAGTGATTGAAGGTGTGCCAGTGTGTGTGTGGGTTCGACTGTGCGGGGCCTGACCCCGAGGAACCCGAGGAACCCGAGGAACCGGTGTGTACATGTGTCTAGGTATTCTAGCACACAATACCGGGAACTCAGGCCCGACGACCCAAAGACTGGCCATGTCAGAGGGTATAGGCGAACTTTGAGTGCAGGTCGCATACATTAGCACCGATGGCAAAGGGGCGGAAGGCTTTGATTTCTTGGGCAATGGCGGAGCAAAGTGCTAAACTATGTTGCCCGGCTTTTGAGTGCCACGATGGCACCTTTTAACCTTTTTTACTCCGCTTTCATACCCCGACCCCCTCTACGCATCGCTGAGCTTGCGATATCCTCGTACGGGTCCGTTAGTGTGCGTTCGGGCACGACAAACGTTTTCAATTAGCAGCTCATGCATTTTTAAAATGTTAATGAAATATGCAAAGCAATTTTAAATACAGCACTCGCATGCAGGAAGGCTCACAAAGTCCGGCACCCAAGCAGGCTAAAAGTGAAAGTCAAAGAAGCCGGCTAGGGGCGAAGGCGCAGTACGGCAAAAAGCCAGCGAAACGGAAGCGCCTTCGATTGGCAACGACTTCCGCTAACACGCGTCCCGAAATTGCAGTTGACACAGCGAACAGGTCGGTTCCGCAATGGCAAATTTGCATACGCGAAATAAAAACAATTTCGGTTTCTTATTTCGCCTTTCAAGCAAATCTGCAATTAAAAACATTTTTGATGTTTTCATTTTAGACAATTAAATGAAATGGGTATAAGTGTTTGTTTTCATAATTTTTATGCAAAAAAATAGAAGAATTCTAAGAAAATGTGATATTTTTCACATTATTTTAAACTTTGTGAGTAGCAAAACGTGTAACTGGTTGATACCTTAGTAGCAAAATTGAAGACAGTCGTTTGCCAACCAAAAACTGAAGACGAATTCAAAAGAGCCGTAAGAGAACATGAAACAATTAATTAATATTAATTAGGTTTAAAATAAATAAGAAAATTGAAGCTCATTATAAAAATCTTTGTTTTTCACTTTCGCTGAAACGGTAATGAATTCGAGGATAGCGAAATTCAGAATGGTCTGGCAATTAAAGCAGTGGCGTTCGCTGCGGAGCAGCTGCAGCGGCAACTACGACTGACAACAATTACAAATGTAATAAATGTAACGCCAAAGTGCAGCACCCTCCGCCGACGAGGAACTTCAGAAGTCAACGAACTACAAGCAGAAAGCAAGCCACACAGTCCCATTTGCACCTCGCCTAGTTGCAAGTTGCTAGTTGCTCGAGTGCTGGTGTTGCTGCTGATGCTGCTGCTGTGGATGTTGCTGCCTCGGATGTTGCAGCTGCCATATGCGGGTGCACGAGTGTGTGCCGAGTCGCACAATTTCATTTACATATTTGTGCAAATTCCTGCCCAGACGACGCCGTCAACGAGCAAGTCGACTCCTTGCTGCGTAGCGCTTCTGTTTGGCTTTCTGGTTGCTGCGGTCTGCTTTGCTGTTGTCCTTGCCAAGACCCGCTCTCTGTTGTGGTTTCCTACACACAACACTCACACTACACTCGCACTACACACACACACCGCCCTTCGTTTCATTGAAATTTTAATTTTAATTGTCAAAAAATGCCATGAAGCCATCGGAGAAGTTGGCCAAGTTCGTTTGGTCTGTTTGGCCAGCTCGCATCGTTGGTTTTCAAAAGGCGTCGTCCTCATCGACAAACGCAAACCTCAAACCCACACTTACAAACATGTACGATTTTATTATGAGTAAAAAATTAAACTTCAATTAAGTTTTCGTCCCAAGACCGAAATTACATGCGAGCATGCCGGCTGACAACTCCCTGTAATGCAGACACAAGTCAATAAATTTGTAATATTACATTTTAAATAAATAAAACCCCATTTTAAAATGATCTTATTTTGTGCATATATATTTGTCTTAAGTCTGTTTGGAAATTTTAAAGCAGTAACGATAAATCAATAAAATAAAATAAAATAGGGAGTTTAATCCTCTTACTAACACGTATACCAGATTTGATTTTTTTTTGTAACCAATAAAAATTATTGTATTGTATTGTATTGCTAATAATATCAAACGGCTAACATTCCCAATTCAAAAATAACAATAACAAAATGTTTGAAATTTTAATTAACATAATAAAAAAACCAGCCTCGACGCATATATTCCTATTAATTTGCAAATAATTATTTTAAATAACGCCGTTGCAGACGGATGGTTGGAATCAAACGCAAAAATTATATAAAATATCAAAGCATTGGTATTTAGAAGCGATCCATATGCAACAAAAATTACTTTTTATATTTCGGTTAAGCCAAACCTTTAAAAAAAACGTTGTTGATTACATAATTATAATATTCGATATACAAATTCAAGTTTCCACTTGAAATGCTACCTAAAATCTTGAAGTACTTTAATATGTTTTTTGGTAAGCCAGCCCTTGGAAAAATGTTAATGCCATGAGCTAATTAAAAAATTGATTCAATAGTCAGAATTTGTCTGATAAATAAAACCATATTTTAGCAAGACAAAAGCATTATTAAGGCATTACAATTTCACGGAGAAGTTCTCAGGAATTTAAGCATATTTAATTGGCGTTGGGAAACCGCAATCAGTTGAAAACTCAAATTAACAATTTGTATTTCTAGGAATAAGTTTGCCTAGCAATAATTAGAGTAGTTATAGTAGTTCGTGAATTACCTAGACACACGTCCCACTTGACGTATGAGTAACGTAGCCAGCTTCATAGCCACTTTAATTATCCTTAAACAGTAGTTCCACTCACAGTCTCATTTCCACGCAGCAATTCGGCGGCAGCCGCAACAAAGAAAAGCCAAAATGTAACTAACTGACAATCGGACGGACAGACCATGTGCAAAAAATAATGAATATTACATTCAAATTTTACGAGTGCCACTTAGGCACGCGCCTCCCCGTCCCTGTCCCGCATTTCCCTCCACTTTCCCGCATTTCCCCGCCTACTCCACTGCTCGTGAGAACACAGAAAAGCATCACATATGCTCCTGTGTTGCAAGAGTCAGGCCACTCGCATAATGCCTCTTCTAGCCATGTTTATGCCACTTTATGCAAAAATAATTGCACAATTAGTTTGAAGCTGGCTGCCGCTGCTGCTGCCTTCTCAGAATGACCTCTGCCCTCCGCTGCCTTCCTTTTTTCAGCCCCTTTGACTCACTGAAAAAAATAAATAACTACGTACAACAGATATATAATTTAAGCAGACTTATCTTCTTAACTAAACTCGCTCAATCACAATTATCAAACAATTCAAAGTAAATTGACCATTACATTTTTGTTCATTACAACTTACTTTTTCGTCAAAAAATGTCATAATAGTTATATAATAAAACTTGTTTGAAAAAGAAAAGTATCAAATGAATTATAGTTACAAATTCAATATTAAATCGACTTTGTTATAATTATTAAATTGATTAAATAAGTATAACATAAAATTCGTGAAAAAAAATTTGGTCCTTAACTATTGGAAACTATATATAATAACTAATTTAAAAACAAATGTTAAAAACTGTGGTTGATAGATTGTATCGTTCAATCATTTAAAAACATAAAATAAGAACCTAAAAATATTACTACTTTATTAACATACTTAAGCAATTGATTACTTTTGTTATACTTTAAAATCTGCTTAAAATTACAATCATAGTTTATTTGAGTGCATCGCCTCTCCCTTTCACTCTGCAAGGTACAATGTAAAATTGGTTCAAGCATTGCTGGCAACGCGCTGCAGGCAACAACACATCACCTGCCCGGAAAAGCTCGCCACCGCCCCCGCTTTTCCCAGCCCCGCCCCTCTCCCAGTCTTCCCTCTCGCTTTCTCCAGTAGACTTTGGCTGCTCATTAGTAAGAGTTTTGAATGCTATTACAGCGTCATCTACTCAACTCCTGCCGCTCGCTCCTTTCCCTCCTGTCTGTTTGTACACATGTGCATAAGTGCAGTGCAAACATACACATCCACATACACTCCCACACACACACACACACACATACACTGCGGCAGCGACACCAACACACAGTTAAAAGCAGACACACATCGACACGAAGCCGCTAGCACTTTTTGCTTTTTGCTCACACGTAGCGTACGAACACCAGGTTTTTATCCCTGCCGCCCCCATGCCACGCCCTCAAACATCGGCTCCTGGACAGCAAGAAAGGGGGTGGGGTGGGGAGGGATGGCAAAAAACCAGAGGGCAGAGAACGAGGAATGACAGCAAGAACACGGACAAAAGGCGTAACTAGCCCGCAGAAGTTGGCAAGACAATGCGCTTAGAATTGGTAAGATTAGTTTGGGCATTCGGCACACAGAGACACCCACCGCCCACCACCCACCGCCCCCGGGCCACGCCCCCGCCTCTGCCCCGGCTAATCTCTTTGACATTTCGAGATTTGCCTGAGCCAGGTGCCCAGCTGAAAGCGCTTCTTCTGCAAAAGTTGCTACCCGTGCCTCGTGCATTTTTAACAACAGCGAAAGCAGTGGCACATCTAAGTTTTTGGGTCGTCGCTTTCTGGTTGACGTTTAATTAGCTCACATAATATGCAGATTTAGAGCTAACAGACATTTTCCCGGACTTTGGCCCATATGTGTCCCATCTCTGTGGCACTTGGTGTAAGCTCTGTCAAAAGAATGCGATGCGAAAACGATTGAGATGAATCTATAAAGGTCCTACAATTCAAATTTAAACTCATGTGTAAAGTATAGTCAAACTTCAATCGCTCAAACAGCCATCTGCCATTAAAAACTAGTTCAATTTATGATTTTACATGTACTTACACGTTTAAATGACAATTATACTCATGTCTTTATGTTAAATTTGTATGTATTTATGTATTTTTTTTACATTTTTCAAATTCCATAAAACATAACAAAAAGTAAAAACGAATTCTAAATAAAAAACATCTAAAAACCCACTCAGAACCATCGAAATTATTATGAAAAGTGCAAACGGAATTCAAACTGAGCATAATAATCAATTATGAGTTAAATTTACTTTATAATTATGTAACTGACAAGCTTTGTGGATTTGAGAGATTGGTAGATATTAAAAGTTCATATTAAAATTAAGTGAGATTATTTGAATTTCCATTGATTGAAAATTCATGTTCGTCAATAATGTATTTATCGTAATTATTCCATGATTGAGTTTTATGTTCAATGTTACATGTTGCCAAAGAAATATTCTTTTATGAAGTTATGTCTATCGCATAAAGTAGTATAAACTAATATGGCATAGTTTATGTAATGATAAAAAGGTTACAAATAAAACACAAACATAACAAAGGAACTCAAGCTGAGCTTAATAAAAAGCATTGATTGTCAAACAATAACCATTATCCATAGGTACAACTCAAATAAAGGCAAAGTTTGATTGCATATTGTGATCTTTGTGAAAATTGACCAAATAATGACCCGCAAATAAACTTTGCACATACCGATTTTTGTTGAAAACAAGATAAACATAACGGATTCCCTTTTCAAATTACGCAAATTACATAGCAGCGATGCGTAATAACGTGTGTCTTGCATGTTATGCAATATAATTTATTTTCTGGCTGTCTAGGCAATATCAATCGTTTGACAATAATATAGCAGCTTTACTATTCTATGCTTTGTCGCAAAAAGCCTGCCACTCCCCAAGGACCTTAATTCAATTATTTGAGCTGCAACTAATCAGTTGATTGACATTAATCAACGCCCACAAGCGAATCCTTGCCAACTCTTGTCGCACCGAATCAATAATCATATTAATTGCGAAAAGCAAGTTCTGGCAATCCAAACAATCCCGACTGCATTTGTCAACACACTTGTCAGCCGAGTTTTCCTGCCAGCCAAAAGGATTCCTCCAGCCACCCAAGGAACTGCTCCTCTAAAAGGAGTCCTTGGAGCGTGGCTATAATCAGTTTTCAGTTTCACAACATCCGCATTACGCAGGCCCATGTTCGAGTGAGTTCTATTTGGTACGTCTGCCCATTCGCTTTGTGATTGTGGCTGCTTGTAATTACTTTAAATTGATATAAACACTTTTGAAATAGAATCGATCTAAGCTCCTTGTTAACAGATTAACATGTGCGCACCCACACATTCGGGATGCCTGGCAATCTTGTCTGCAGTTTACAATTATTATTTATATCCTCACATTGTTGCCATGTGTGTACAAATATCCTTCGATGTGTGCTGGTGTTTGTGTGTGGTTTGATAAGCTCTCACTATATGTGTGGGTGTGTGTGTTTGTGTGGCACACAAGTAATCCTTGAAACATGTTTTTGATTTGCAATTTAATCAAGATAATCAAGTTTTATGTGTTCTCCGAAAATTGAAAGTGTTCCTGGTGACTTGCCACATTGTTTGCCCTCGCCTTCGGAATCGCTGTAATCCTTAAATCGGCCATTAAAGGTTTTTATTAACTGTAATTTAATAACGCAGTGCCCCATATTGATGCGCCATCTAATAAGCCCAAATTTTATGGCCTCTCTGGGGCAATTAGTGCGGATCTAAAAAGTTAGTCGATTCCCACACACACAGCATGCAGCTGATAACACGGCGCATATGGAGCTTGCCCCTTTTTAGCCCACATTTCAGATATTCATGCATACATATACCCATCGAGTTGGGGAAGCAATTTACGTCCTTCTGCCTTTTGCATAGAAATGTAAAACTTTTTCATATTTTTCCACTTGACAAAGTCTTTATGCATCTTGCGTAATAGTTTTATGGCCGTGAGGGAAGCGCAAAAGTTTTATTTTCAGCATCCCCACCGAGCACTTCCAATAACCATTCAATCCGCCTTTCCGTCCGCTCTTGCTCCTCCGCTGATGCTGCCGCAATTGCAGTTGATGGCTTTGATTTTATTCGTGGATGCACTTTTCTTGTTGGCTGCCCAGATTCTGTCCAGCTCGCATCCATTGTCCCTTTATGCGCACTGCTGTTGTGTGCTTTTATTATTAATATTTCTACCCCTCCTCCACCCCCCACCGCCCTTGCTGTCCAGCGTTATTATTTATTGCTGCTGAAAAATGTTTATCCGCCCCAGCTCGCCGGCAAACTTGACTGCAACTTGTTGGGAAGACAAATTTCCTTCTCCTCGAGTATTGCATTGTAGGGCTCTCCGCCAGCAACGGACTTGTGCTGGTCAGGTCATTATGTGGGCTGACGTTGATGGAATTCAGAGTGCCAGGGCTGCACTTAGCGGCCACGAGGCGAAGCTCTTAGTTCCTGGGCTAACGCGGCGTATGCGTAATGCGTATACGTGATGGCCATGCCAAGAGGGAAATAAGGCGAGGAGAACGAGGAGCCAACAAAATCGTATGTAAATAGAAAATTTATCAAACAAGATTGAAATCGCCGCATATATCCCTAAGCAGCGAACAAAAGATTGGGCTCTCAGGTCTATTAGGCACACATGCCACGCCCACAGAACAGCGCCCACCGCCCAGATGCAATCTGCCATTCGCCCATTGGCAGCTAATTTCGTTTAATGCCAGAAACAGCCCATCGCTGACCAGCCTTCCAGTTCCTATAATTTCGGACCAAGATTGTTTTGGCCAAATCTCCAGGCACACATCATCAGGAGTGTGGGTCCCTCCAACACACACACACAAACACACGAGCACACTCTTTTTGCATAAATCAAACAAGCAAATCGACATGTAAACAACAATTTTTGCAAATTCAATTGAATTTCGAGCTGTGGAAATGAAACGGAGAGCATAACCCAAGGAGACCAGGCCCGATATCCTTTGGGACTCGAGTCCCAGCAATTTAGCCAATCGCACGATACACGTGCAAACAGCTACAACAATGGCAACAAAGGCACGCACACTCAATTATTTGCTAAAAGCTTATGTAAACGCCTCCGTGTCAGGGGATTTTATTAACTGCTTCTTTTTGGACCGCTCCATTGAGCCGACGGACAGGCTAGGCTAAGCCGAAATTTAAAACTAACGCACACCAGTGGAAGTAGTAGAAATTTGCACACAGATCGCTTGACTCGGAGCAAAGCTTCCTAGATAAGAATCAGGGCAAAATCTAGATGGCAAATGTATGCTCTCTCTCTAGCAGGAAAATAACAATAGCCGCTGAGCAGGAAAATTGAGCCAGTTAATGGGGAATACCTTCTACCCACCCATGTCTCTGCTCCTGCCCTGCCCCTGCCCCTGCCTCTGCCCCCAAAATGTTCACCGCCCAGCTAATGCAGCCCTTCGAGAGGGTATTCTTCCCCCGACTCACACAAAGAAGCTGAAAAATGCTCCGGAATGAATCAAAGTGAAAAAACGAATGTGCGAGACAGAGCATCAGGGCAGAGCAACCGACATGGGGGACTCAGCTCCCGATGTGCGCTGTGTGTGTTGTGTGTGCTGCGTCCGCCTAACGAGCGAATCGTGTTCATAAATATTTACCAGTCAGTCAGAGCGGCCCTGAACCGTCGGAGGAGTGCGGAATCCAATCCGCCCCAAATGCGGGCGCTGGGAAGCGGAGACGGTGCCGAGACGCTCTATGCGGGCAGGTGCCCAAAACAGGAACACACTTTGGTCAAACACTAGGCGAAAAAGTCCAGGTTCGTTTCCTGGAATTTCAAATATTTACACCGCATGTCCTAATTGGGAGTGTTATGCCACTGGAAATTTTTGAGGCAATTTTCTAATTCTGAAAATGCAAATGAATTTCTCAAAGGGGAATATTATTCTATGGTATACCAGTGTTTACACAACAACATTCTCTTTTTAAGGCAACTAAATAAATGGAAATGGCTATATTATTTAACATATTATTTTTTGTTCAAATTGTAATAAATAATATAAAAATGTTGCCATATCAATTAACTAAAAAAAAAATAATTTTTTGTTTTGTTATATAACGCCTAAAGTTCCTTTAAGGATTCAATTGTTCCTAATAATTGTTTAATCTAAATAAAATGAAATGTTGGAAATACAATTAATTTAAAAAAAATCACTTTTCGTAATGGTAGATACTGACTAGAGTTTTTTCTTGAAACATCTGTAGGTACGGATTCAAAAATTTTTGATTTTCTTTACATTTTCTCCCAGTTCAGCGACTCTTTCCAATCCGTGCTGAATCCCGAGCCGTCCATCAGTTGGTTGCTTAGCTAACACCGCGCTGGCAGTGCCTTTGCATCTCTGCATCTATTCGGATCCGCGTCTATGAAATATTCATTCATTTGCAGCTCACTCCGGAGGATTGGTTCATGATGCTCTCGGCTGAATACTCAGCTCCTCCACTCCTGATTCTGTTTTTGCCGCCGCTTCCGCTCCTGCACCCCGACTCATGCCTCGATTTATGAGCGCCCAGTGTGTGCTTTATAGTTCGCAGCTGAATTAATTGGCTGCTGCGCCAGAGGCGCAAGATGAGCCGACGATAGATCCGGCGCATATATTTACCATATATCTCGCACTCGCCATTAAAATAATTTAA